>NC_142212.1:16960690-17100690 GCF_049639895.1 Pseudopodoces humilis
AATCAAACACAGAGGACCATGAGAAAGAAGCAGCGTTATTTCAAATTTGAGCTGAGAGTCGTGATTTTTAAAGGGCTGAAACAGGAACTGGAGCTGAAATCTGAAGCAAGTAAATTCCTTTACTAGGTACTGATGGACACTGTTGTGTTTCTCTTGGCCTTGGCGAAGGCTTTTAGGTCACTGGGTTTGGGATATTACAGCAGACAAAAATCTTCGAACCACAGAAACTTCAAAAATGACAACTTGAATCTCCCCCCCATGCTCAAAAAAAGAAAAAGCCTTAATGATAATTCTCTAAAAAGAGTCGAACCTTTTTATGAGACCTGTTGCCAATATTAGTGCCACCAAATGATCTCATCTTTCATTCTGGCTAAATTCCAACACACAATTTCATTAACCCAGGTACTGCAGGTGATAAAACTCATTTTTCCCTAAAGAGACAGCTAAAAAGTACCAGTTATACATTTATGAAGTACCAGCAATCAAAATTATGGATTTTCTAAAAGGTTTTTAACTACTTTTATTGAAAGGAAAATCGCTGTCTCAGACTTTTGTGACACTATTGCTAATAATAAATTTTACCATTTAGACATCGCAGTAATATGGTAGACAGTGTCAATAAAAGTATGAAACAAAGATGATCCGTGTCTCTTAAGGAATGCTTTCTGATTACACACCGGAAATTATAATGGGAAACATAAACTAAGTGCACCTTTAAGAGAGAAAAAAAGGGGATAATGCAAGGCAATGGGCCTCGCTACATATATCCCATCAGCGTAAGTATTTCTTATGTATATGTGTGTGTGTGTGTCTAAAGCATGTACGAAAATAAAGTTACAATATTAAAGTAAATTAAAAATATTAGAATAATTACCTAATGACAATTGTTAATGATAATTAAGCAATAAATACATGATAAAAAACATAACAGTACATAATAAAAATGGAAACAATAGGGAAAAAAATAACAAAATAGTAAAAGAATGAAAATTAAAATAATGAAACAAATCGATTAAAAAAATAATAAAATAGGAATTGAGGGGTTATTGGAGCTGGCCTGCTGCTGGCCTGCTCGGGAGCAGGGCTGTGTCGGGCACGCCGCTGCTCCCGGGGATGCTCCCGGTGCCTCTGCCGCTGCCAGCAGCATTCCCGGGAGCACTAGAGGGCACTGTGGGATTTGGGCCACCCCTGCCTCGGCGGCCGCAGGGGTCCCGAGCCCCCTGCCCGGCACGGGGGTGGATCGGAGGCCGTGCGAGCGCCGGGAAGCGGCACCGGAGCGGCGCCGGCCTCAGGCGGGCCCGGCTCGGCCCCCGCGGCCGGCTCCCCCCGCACGGGACGGGGCCGCATCCCCGCGGCTTCCCCCGTCCCGGGGGGGTCCCGCCGGCCCCTCAGAAACCCGAAACACTCACCCACAGCCCGGCCTTTCCCCTGGCCTCGCTGCCTGCTCCCTTAAAAACTCCGCGCCGTGCGGATGATTTCGGTGCAGAACGCTCTGCCATGCAAACGAGCGCAATTAATGCCTTTGAAACAATTTATGATTTCCGGCCTACTTCAACATGTATTAGCATATACCTGGTTTCTTTAATATACACTTTGTTTTTCCAAAACCACAAACATAGTTGCTGGAATTTCATGTGGAAGTGCTTAAGGGGCTGAAAGTTAACACCTTTGTGAGCTGAGCAGTCTCACAGTTGCTGCTAAACAAAAGCCTCTTTGTAGAAGCTTTCTCGAAATGTTTTCTTAACATGTTCCAAGTAGTTTTAGGCAGGCAACTAAAGTAAACAAGATGTTACCATGATAAAAACACTTGTGAAAACATTACAGAGTGCACTTAGTAGTTTCTTTCACATAAACTCCCCTTCGTTTCATCGAAGTTAAATGCACATGAAGCAGATTAGCAGCATCACTGCAACACAGGACTGCCACATCTCTCCAAAGGTCCGTGTCCTTTCTTTGAAAGAATATATTTGATTTAAAAATGGTATAGCCAGGATTAAGCACGTCTAACCCACAATCAAATTATAAAAAAAAAAAAGGGGGGGGGGGGGAGGAATAATAAAACCCTATTCAGTCTTTATTTTTTTCCCTGGATACCTGGCTACCTTGCTGAATAAACCACCCTCCCTCCAGCCAGCATTTCTTGAACAACTTGCTGTATAAGGGGTATATATTTCTATCTTCAACGGTCTTTAAACACATGCAAATGAAATCAAGGATATAGACAATTTTACAGGAAAAGTCGCTCTGCGCTACTAATTGCTCCTTTCGCTGCTGCCTTCCAGACGGGCCCTGGTTAACAGGCCAGACACGTGTGCACCCTCCAGCCCTCACCTTGCTCCCTGCAGCTTGGCAGAGGCCACAGGGTCACCGCCCTGAGACTGGACTTGTTTTTGTTTTTAGGCTCAGGGAGTATTCTGGAGCATGCAGGGTGCTGCTGTTTCTTTAGGCAGAGCAGCAGCCCCTGCTGCTATCAGTTAGCTCTAAACTGATTCCGCATCACATGATAACCAATGGCTGATGGATTCAAAAGAGAAACACAACACAACGATGCTAAAATTGCAACTTATTTCAAAAAGAAATAGGGAAATAAATGCTACAATAGCCCGTGTATCTGCTGGTTCTGATAAGCATCCTCCTGTTGGCTGTGAGTGAAAGACAACTAGGATCGTTATTTGTACAGTATTTATCTTTGAAATCAAGGGCCCTGTGGTGTACCTCACCTTGGGAACAAACACTGCAGAACGATCACAGAAGAGTGTCAAATCTCTGGTTTTGATTTACCAACAGTTATGATATTTCTTCCTCAGGAGGAAAAGAAATGAACCATGTTTTAGACCTGCGAGTCCTTTTTTCTCCCTTAACTGAAGAATCATTTTATTGGCATACAGGGCTTTCATTCCACATACAACTTCTCTCTGCCTTTTCACAAGGTAAGTGAAATTAAGCAATACTCGATACACAGGCTGTATTTCACTTGGTAAACAAGAGCTTTTCTCTTGAGGGGACCCTCGAAAGACTACCACAGATTATACAAGTATCAAAAAGAAACTTCAACCATCTACCTGTTATCTTTTCATTGAGTAATGAATTCCGATAAATGGCAACATAATTTAAGGACGGATGCTCCACAGGAGACATGGAAGGCTTCAGTATTTTATGAAGCAACACTCACTTCTTAACAGTGCCAATACACGGCTCAGGGACATCCATTTCTGCATTTGTTCTGGCTTAAATACCACTCTGAACAGTAAGACTTTGGACACTGCTGCACTTGGATAATGAAGAAATTTACACGAGCTGATGAGTTTAGGAAACTCACACAAAATAACTTCTTTTGAAAGGTTTCAATGGAGGTGAAACCTACATTGATAGTGAAAAAACTAGAACTGATGGAGCAGCTTCAAGTCCAGCCTGGGCTGGTGACGGTTTTCAGGTTATTCCTAACTACTGATTGCTGCACGTATCTCCTCCAGGTGAACTGGTGGACTGTGTCTAAGTACTGAAACATCTCCAAAATACCATAAAAAACCCAGCCCTTCCTCTACAAATGCTTGCGATTAAGGGCTGTGTTTTCTATGCATGGCCACCTCAAGCAGACCACTCAAGATTCCTATGGAATCTTCCTGAAAGCAGCTGCTCTGGAACATGGAACTAGGACAGGAAGCAAAGGTGGCACAATCTGACCATATGTGACCACACACGTTATCCTGCTATCTAAGGCTACCACAGCACCTTTCCCTTGCACTTACTGCAGTAAAGATGAGAATTGTTTCAAAGGTCTAAATGCTATAGTATGGCATATGAATATGAATGAGCTGGCAAGTATGGCAAGATTAGCATTTATTTCACTTAAGTGAACAACAGGATGAATTACAAGGAATGAAGCCACCCTTCATGGAAATTTATGACTAGCACCTTCTTATTTTGTAATCCTCTTGTAATGAGAACCTTCTCATTACTGTACCATTCCTCATTTGTAACATATGTTTATAGTAGGATGAGCGCCGCTCCTACGAACTCAGGAGGGTTTTGCCAGTGGAACCATAACTGGTCCATTCTGTTCTAAGAGCAAAACCCTATCTGTATCATCCGACATCACCCAACAAATATCCTCTGCTTGCTTCTGCCCTTCCCTCTCTCACATAAAAATCCAGGGAACTGCCCCAGAAAGAGCAGGTAAAGCTGAACCTTTTGGGACTAAGTCTACTTATTCATTCCAAAGAACCTCATGTATTTATGTGGACTAACTTCATGAGATGACTACTCTAAATGGGAGAAAAATTTGTCCCCTTTTGCATTTAAATCACAAACATTGCTTGGGCGGCTGTAGTGATGTTACAACTGACCAGCCATAGAACCTGAGCAAAGATCAGGGACAAACCTTCAGTAACCTGGATGCACCCACAGCATGTGCGTACCTGGTGTCCTAGCCAGACAAAGAACTCTTTTGTGATGGGAACAGGGGTGAGGTTGATGGTTTAGTTGTGGAGCAGCCATGTGTAAGCTATTAGGGCTCTGAGGTCCTTCCCTGCATCGGGATGCACGCACTACCACACACTAGTCCATAATGCACTGTTTATGCAACGTGTAAAACTGTGTTCTTTGGCAGCAAGGAAAAGGTCTGCAGCAAACTGCAGGGGCCCAATTAATATAATTATAGTTTATTTTTAGTAGTGTAGACTTTGTTCATTAGTTACTTATTTGACATAAATTAAATTTCACGTGATGTTCTGCAATTCTCTGTTCAATTATGGAGTTAATTTAAGACTAGATTTCCAAATTAAAGTGAAATCAAGGTTAAAACAAGGTTTTGTTATTTACATGATCGATACTGCAACTTAAAAATTATTTAAATAAAATTAAAAAAAAAAAAGCTGCGGAACTGCAAACACTATTTTATAGCAATACACTGAGTAAGACCATAATTTCCCCATGGGGCTAATTTACTATCCCCTGTTAAAATGTTCTTGAGCCTGATCCAAAAGCCACTGAAGTGAAAGGGAGCTCTCTGTTGACTTCAATGGGCTTTGCATCAGGCCCAGGGTGAGTGACAGCACACAAAATTTCAGGGCATGCTTTCTGTACAATGCAAGTGCCAAAAAAACCATCCTTACTTTAGGAACGACTGGAAGTCTTCACATACTGCTTCACAGCCCGGCCATTTGCATACACCGTGTCCGTACAGCGGGTGGCTGTGTGAGTGCTCCTCGTGGGATAAACTGGATGGGGGAAAGAGAAGAGAGAAAAAATGCTGTAAACTGAAGGTACTGTAACAATTCATCCTCACAAAGACTCCTAAAGAGCAGCAAACACCAGATCCTGAAGCATCCCTGACATTTCACGGTACCCGCCTGACTCTTGCCCATGGTTTTTCAAAACAGAATTAAATACAATTTGCAGTGTGAAATGTGTCATTCTTACTTAGCTATCCTCCTACATTTCATTCATTAATTAAGAGGTTTGTAAAGAATTTAAATTAACGTGGATGGGGGAGAAATCATTTGACAGACCTGCTTAATATCCTGCTGGATATTTTGCTAAAAAATTTATGAACATTGCATATTTACAATTCAACTTCATCGAGAAGTCATCTCCATACAGCAGTGTCCCATTACACCACAACGCAGCCGGACCTGAGGCTTTCCTCATGGCTACAAAAAGGAAAAGCATCGAATCTGCAGCCTTGGCTTTCCCACCATGTTATTTATTTACTGGGTTGGTTTTCTTTCTGGTTGGGTTTTCTTTTCTTGTTCTTACAGGCTGTTTCATTGCACAAATACGGACCACTTATATCCCAAGAAAGAAGATTTGAGATGTATTTTCAAATGCAAAATTCACAATAAAGAAGATGGGGCAGGCAATCAAAGGATTCCTCAGTACGAGGGGTTAGTGCGGGCTATTAACCTTGCCTAAGATTGGGCAGGAATGTGACAGAGCCTCCTAACTACTGAACCCAGGGTTAAAGCAAAAAACTCATGTGAGCACTAAGGGGTTAATCCTTCAGCGGGATTCCAATCAATACGTAATGATTTGGCTGCACTGATCCAAGTCATGAGATGCTTTGATCCAGGCCATGTGGTGCTCAGGGAAATGTATCTGTTGCACTCACTGATGAACCATATTCTGAAATATCTTCTTTATTTGACTTCTGCATGGAAACTTCGTAAGGAAAGGAATTATTTTTTGCAACAATCTCCATAACCTTAGATGACTTTGAAAGCAAAATGTCAAAATAATATTGAAATCTCTATTTTATGCTCACACATGTATGTATTTTTCATGGCAAATCTTTTTGCTACAGTATGTCTGTGCTGTATTATGGACTTCAAACATACACAAAGGATATGAACACATACCAACATCTAGGTGTGGCTTTTATGACTTACTTCATCCTGGATTACAGGTAACATTATAGGTAAATGCCTACTTTTTTTGTCATTTTCCTTTTACACACATGTGGAAATGCTGTTTATCTTCTTCTGTAATATTATCTGTCTGTACACTCTGACAGAATTGTGTTCCTGTATTATTTCAGATGAACTGGGTAGACAGATCACTGTAAATAACACTCCTGAGATGTTATCCCAAATGCAAACTAATTGGAAGAGGAAACCCTCCCAAATTCTGCCACTTTTGACTTAAAGCCCAAGGAGAATCTGAAGATTACTGAAGGTGTTTTTAAAAATTATTTTTAAAAAAAAAGAATCAAAAAGTACTGACTAGAAAAGGTATTATAAGTTTTACATTAACCTAATTCATTACTGCATTAATATCTTATTTTTGGCTGTTTACAAACAGTCCTTTCAAGCATAAATATATATATATATGTGCAAGGTAATTTCCTAGAAAAACAACAGTAGGGGATAAGCCTTATATAGACCTTCCCTATATACAAATATTAGACTGGTTTAACTGAATCAGTCTTAAAAAATGTTCAAGTGAGGAGAACCTCTGTAAAGTTTTTAAAAGAACTAAGGAACCAATGCATTCATTGCAAGGAAATTAAAAAAATACACCACACATTTCCTCATCTGAGGAAGAATGGTTGAAGAACATCATCCGCCCAAGCTAAACAGGCACATGGTCAAACATCCTCCATACACATCAGAAAATTCAGAAAATAATGGGGTTTAGCATCTGTTTCTGTACCTGGATACAGCACAGGGTGAGAAAGGAGGCTTTCATGTTAACACTCTATTAAAATCCATAAAGACTACATATGAGAGTTATGATTTCAGTGTGTTTGGAAGAACAAAAGAGAAAAAAAAAAAAAGCAGCAGTGTATGAATCTGCCCAGTGCATGTTACCCACACACTGGGACTTGTGATGGCCAAGTAAGGAGTCAGTCCCCTGTGGGGTTTAAGCACTGTAAATCTCATTATAATATCAACAAGAGTCACATGGCTTAAACCCCCAGCAGGGATTTTTAAAGTTTCTCTGTGAAAGCCTAAAGGCCATGGCCAAGTCAACGGAAAGAGCCCTACCGAGATTTGTATTTATTTTTTAAATCCAAGTGCAAATCTCTTTTCTTTCCAGGGAACTTGCACAAGACAAGACAAACTATGTAGGACATGACACCCTGGTACTGTGTCCAAAGAAAATGATGGAATGACCAAGACAATATCAAACTCTAAATGATGCTCAGGATGTGAAAGGCTCGTGCTGTTAATAACCTAAAGGCTGGTGCTGACTGTAAATGGGAACTTAAAAGGTCACTTTGCTAACACCTATGCAGAGCTTCCACTGCCATTCAACCAAGAAGAGGAACTATTTCAACTTAACAAAAATGAGACATTTCAAAGAGAAAAAACCCTCAGTCCTGAGAGACAAACACCAGCCCCCTCTGCAGGCACTGTGCCATTCCAAAGGCAGCGACTCCCATCCTGCTTGGGAGGGTTTCAGCAGCGCCTTTCGGTGACCTTTATGTGTCAGTATCAGATTACCGCTATTTTATCCATCCCACTTTTGAAGATATTATAGATTGCCACTTGTTCCCTGATAGAGCCTAAAGAAGCACCTCAAAACAAAACAAAGAGCGGGTTTATACAGAGGCGGATGTAACGCACAAAGGATACAGCCAATGGAAATGAATGGAGAAGTCTGTTGAACTCATCTAAGTACCCACTTTGTTTGAGCAAATAGAGGTGGAAAAAGAAGATTTTAATCCAGTACATAAATAAACATCTTTGTGAGCATAACACAAACCCATAATCTGAAATTGTTCACTGGTATTTTGCCTGCACGCAAGCACACCTCCTGTAATCTGTATGCATCCTTGGTCTCGTTGCTGGAGACAGACTTTTAGAAGATCTGAGCATTGGCAAGCAGAAGCAAGTTTTAGGTCTGTTTGATTTCTAATGACACATTAGAGTAGGTGTTTGTTTCTGTCACCCTCTCCTTCCCAGGAATGCATATTCATGGTTGGGTACTGGTGATGCAACACCAGTTAGTGGAAATGATTTTATAACAAGATATAATTTTCAAAGTAGTGAAGGAATAAATGATGTAAATTCAAGACAAGGTGGGTTTTTTTCTCTTCGTAGGTACTTGTATAAAAAATAGTTAACACAACAGAATTACTTCCAAATAATGCAATAATGATGCATTATTACATCGAACTACAGCAAAGAACACTTTGGGAAATTAAATGTCTTGCATAAGTCACTTATTCATGACATACAAGAGAGTAACAAAATCCACGTGCAAGGCTGAAAACTGTGTTAAGTGTCCACTTATTTTCTGCTGCCTCCAGCTCTGTTTCCAGTACAGAGGGAAGGGGAGAAAGGACAGGCATTTCCACAGCTCCTCTGGGCTTGATGGATAGAGGAGAGAAAATTTTCCCCCTACACTGCCTCATAGCCCCAAAGATCTCCAGGGGGTCTGGCAGTAATTTCGCCTCCCATTCCTACAGGGATGGCTGTCGAAGCTGTTGCTTGCACAGCCCACTCCTGCCAGCCACTCACCTTCTGGAATACACCTGCTGTGCTACAGCATCCTGGAAGAACCACGCTCTGGGACACGAGAGCACAGGAGACAGAGATGCCAGAGACAGCCAAGTGCTGATGGAGAGTGAAAAGGACACCCTGAAGTGAGCTGGGAACATGCTGGGTATTGGGGAAAGCAGTGACCGAAGACCCGGCATGAAAACTCCCAGTGTTCTTTAAATGGCTTAATTCGACCCCCACTAATTAAGCACATGGAACTGTGCTTGTACACAGTGGCTAAAAAGTTGTGGGTAAATATAAAATCCAGCTAAGTAGAAGCCTCAGTGTCTGTGCTTCTGCCACACAGTGGACCATATTTTAAATATTCATGACGCTGACATACTTCATAATTCCATTCTCTCTCTTCCACATCTGCTTGGGCCAATGATCTTTGCCAAAACACTGGGGGAAGTCAGTGATGGAGAGAAGCATCCTTGACTTTCCATTACAGTTATGAAGCATCTGCTCACGTTCTAACAGAGCTCAGAACATGCCTGAGCCACCTGCACGCTAAAAAATCAATACCACGTCTCCTGCTTTCTTCCTGCAAGGAGCTGGAGCACAGAACCCTCAGAAAGCACAGAACTGCCTTTTTAATTTTATTTTATTCCTCAGGGTCAATGGGAAGTGACCTCATCTTTGCCAGCTGCCATGAAACTGATATCCGTGTACAGCCCAGGCAGGAGTGTGGGGCTCTGTTTCACGCCACATTCCCCTTCTCTCTAATTTAAATGGCACAGCCATTGAGACGAAATGCCACAGTTTTGGTCCTGTACAGGAGAAGAAGACACAACTGGGAACCAACATGGCTCTCCCAGAGTTGTGACTGCCTGGTGAGCACAAAAGCTCATCAGAAAGCACCACAAGAATAAGGCTGCTGAAAAAGTCACAACTTTCTGAGTCAGAAACACTCACTGTGTTTGATTTTGAAGTGAAACAGAAGCAGTAATGATTAAAGCCTTGTACTAACTGTACAAGTGAAAGTTCCTGCCTTCATGACAGAATCAACCGAACAAAGATGTGCTTTGCAGTGAAGTTCCACTGCTGCAAATCCCTTCAAATTCTTAGTAAGGTGGCACAGCACCTCTTTCCTCTCTAAAATGTGAATTAAAGAAAAACCCAACCAATAACTAAAAAAAGTAAAAAAATTCTAAAATTCTAGATACTCATGCTCCTGTCCAAACCTCAGGAACTGCCCAGGAAGCAGATATGTGATCTATACAGGGGGCTGTCCAGGCAGGGTGATGCCTCTCCATCACTGGATAAAACTTAACAGAAGGTCATGGGCTTGCAGGAGAGGTGGCATTTGATGTGAGTGGTGTCAGCTCTTTCTACAACTGGCTTGCAAATTTTCTGGATGATTTTTAGAGGAGCACTTCTCCTCCTCACTGCTTTAGTCCACATCCAGACCTAGGACTAGAAGCAGCTCGTGTTTTACATCAAGCCCTATTGGAAGTAACAAGAGGTTGTATTACATTTTAAATGACTACACCAATTTAAGACAAATCAAGTTAAAACTGCAGCCCACAGGCTGAAATCCTCTCTTCTAATCGGTGTGAACTAACTTGTGTACTCCTGCAGCATAAGAAGGACAATAGTACAGGTGGTGTAACACGAGGCCACCCGTGCACCCCAAATCACTGCCCCCCATTTATGCCTCTTGTAGCACTATTCCCTAAATCCCTGTTCTGCAAGGAAAACCCTGGAGAATCTGCAGCAAGACTAAGACAAAATCTGGCTGCCCTTCCCTTCTACCCCACCCTCACTGCAAAGAGCAGAACCAGACTGGATAATTATAAGCAACCTCTTCTGGTTTTGATCTATCCACTGATGGTTTGGATTATTAATCAACATTATGACCCTCCAGCACTCTAACATGTCCTCCTTCCAGTGTCAGTCCCTCTTCCAGCCCCGCAAGAAAACTGCCACAGGGCCTGGAGAGCCACTGCCCTACATACCTTCCTTGGAGGAATTACATGTATTTCTTGAGCATTTAAAAGAAATGCCCATTGCAAAAAAATTCATCACCTATCTCCAGTGCAAATTCCATTCCTGCATTTGAATTAACGAGTTTCTCTATGATTTAAAACTCTTATTTTTTTTATTTTAACCTTGTGCCTAGGTACTGTAGTGAAAAGTACATCAAATATACCCAGACACACACGATTTGAAACGCTGGATTTTAAATTCCAGCACTGCTAACTAATGAGAACAATTTTTTCCTTCTTCTTCTTTGTAGCATCACTTCATATACTTACATACCATAATCATATCCTCCTAGAGCCTCTATTTTTCCAGGGTGTAGATCTTTAATTCCCTTTAATCTGTCTTCATAGCCTATTCCCTCCAACTCCTTTATCATCCTAGCTGCTCTCCTCTATATTTGCTCCAGCTTCTCTTTATCCTTTCTGCAAGAGAGTGGCCAATTGTACATCACACTCAATGTGGTTTAACTGGTTCTGCATAAAGTAGAACAGGGGAAAAAAAATAAAAAAAGGACTCGGATGCAACATGCATGTTTATGCCTCCCATGACTGCATTTACCTTTTTGACTAAGACATGGCACAGTGTCCCACCTTAATTTCTCAACCCCGATTATGCCTCAGCCATTTCCCACACAGCCGATGCTGAGCAGCTGACGTGTCACGTCAAACCCGCAGTTTGGAATTTTGATTTCCTAGCTGGGCTACTTTCAACTTATCCCTGCTAAATCTCATTTTATTCCTCTCTGAACAGTCTCCTAATTTATTCAGATTAAAACGGATTGATTCAGTATCTTAGTTTAATTAGGAAAAAAATGTGATCCAACCACTTTCTTGGGTTTTTGGGGCTGGGGGGATGTTCTGCAGGGGTTTTTTTCAGGTTTTTTTTTTGTTTTTTTTTAACACTGACTTTCAGCACAGCAATCCCATCCCTCTTACACACCCATTCACATGGCAGAGGGAGGTGGCAATGGCAAAGCTTTGGCCCCAGTTCAGCAACCCTTTTAAGAACACACACAAGTATAAAAACACAGGATTAGACCTTGGACTTCACCGAGACCGAGGTGTAAAATTACCAACGAACATACATACTTTGTAAAAAGATCCTGTTTGCCAACCTGATTTTACTGTAATTTATATTCTGTTGTAACATTTAAATTTATAGTAAAAGAAAACACTGAGAAACAAGATCTATTCTTGTTCAACAAAATTCTATTCTGTTACATTTAGAGTTGATGCAAGCCTTCCACTCTTATATAAACCAGCGATACGTCAACAAATATGATTAACAGGGATTATTCACGTCAGTATTTTTCACCCCTGTCCCACAGGCACAACAAAACCTGTGCAGAAGGTGACTGTCACATCACACACAGCCTGGCAGCTCGCTGGGGGGGGGCCTTTGCCCACCCCACACCCCTGCAGCAGCAGCAAAGTGCCCTTGGGGAAATGTTTATAAAAATATAATTAAGATAAATAATAACTCCAAGGGAGAACTACAGCTAGAGCATTTCATTCTCTCCGCTGCATGCCTTCCCCTTGGAAGAATGCTGTTTAAAAAAGCGCTAAAATTGAGAGGACACAAGCCTGCTTCCCCAGGGAAGTGTGCTGAATCATACAGGTAGTGTAAATATCATATGCTGCTGCAGGTGCTAGGCTGTCTGTTTGTGTTTACTAAAAGGTGTAACAAATAGTCCCACTAAAACAGAACAACACTTGGCACTGGACTGATAGGTACCAGAGCAGCCACAAATCACACTCATGCATTTAGATCTGAACTTCTGGGCAACACTAGAGCTTCACCCTACTTTTTGGGAGGGCCTCTTTGCCACGATTTGCCTGTCTCAGAGCACAGAGAAGCTCAGCATCCTTCCCGAGCATCCCACACCCAGGGAAAACCATGCAACAGTGGGAAAGAAAGCCAGAAAAAGACAAGAAGTACAGAACAGGCTTGCATGACATACATGGCCAGCTAACATCGTTTACAGCTTTGCAACTTCTGAGTTAATTCACAGTATAAACAACAAGGAAAATGTTTCTTCCGAGCAAGACTTCCTGTAAACTGTTCATTAGAGCACACAGGGCGCAGGGCTGTGCACCTGCTGATTAACCATGCGCTCCAAGAATAAACACAAACCCCAGCCAGCCAGATTGTTCTGGAATTTGCTCTGAGCTGATTTTTCTTCCCCCATGTTATAAATTGGATTCTACAATAAAACAAACAGCAGAACATAGGTTGCCGAGAGTTAAAATCTACTTTTTACACTACATTGACCACAGCACCCACAGGCACAGCTACAATGTCTTTCTATGAATGGGACAGATTGCCATATGGATGCAGACACTGAACAAGCTGTACAACTCCTGGCGACAAGTGCCTAGGGGACTGTCCTATATTAGCACCACCTGTGCTGTGGAAATTGTGCTCTGTGTATGAAATGGTATTTAAGAGCCCATCGCGATGTTATTTTTGAGTATACACAAAAAGGAAAATTACAGTTAAAAAGAATTTGCTGGCTAGCGGATCTGTTGCTCAGCTCCCGAGATCGTTTCCCAAAGGAATAGCTCTCCTCTTTATTCATGCAGCCCAAAATGACAAGCTGTAACACATATTAGCAGTTTCCCTGCCTGGGCTTATACCATCCTTTTAATGACAAGAATCTACTTTATAATATACATATGTTTTGCTGATCACACAGAAGAAATTACAGGCTTCCTACTAACCACCACCACCTATACAGAAAAACACCCCATGGCATTTCACAAACATTGCTCCAGCACCAAGCAATGTAATATGAATTCTCCTTGAGCTCCTTCCCCCAGCCCTCACTGTGCAGCAGGTAGAGCCACAAATCCCGATTACCAAATTTAAATGTGCATCTCACCACTTTGAAAATACAACTGTATCTGCCTGACAAAAATAGAGCTCCAGATTAGCACAAGATGTCGAGGGAGAGAGGAGAAGGGAAAAGTAGGGAAGAGAGTTTTGAGCAGTACCTAGCTGTTCTACGAAAAGAGATATTCCCCTTCTCCAAACTGCAAGAAAAAAAAAAAAATGCCAAGAAAAAGTAAAGTAAAACAAATTGAATTAAAGAAAAACAGTTGTAAAGTGAACATTACAACCTGGGAAAAATGATGTCATTTTATTGAGAAACTTGGTTTTTTTTTCATTAAACCACAGTGAAATGGATAAAGTTTATACAGCTTAATGGTGGAGCTTTACTTTAAATGCTGCTCAATATCTTAGCAGTACAATATAACATGATATAACAGCTGTCATACTAACTGCTCCATTTTTATTGAACAGCACAGAAAATAGTCACACCAAAGTCACTGAAGTCCTCTACTTCTACAGCACTTTCAAGGGTGTTTCTGGTCTCAGACCGTGCTACATATGTTAAAAAAAATAACACAGTTCTTTATCAGCTCCCTGCTCAGCTCTTCAGGACAATCAGATCTGAGAAATTCTGAGGAAGGACAACTTGCACATAGGAGGAAATAAAAAGAAACAGAAATCCGCAGTGCAGTAAACGAAAACCAGGTCCCTTTTTAAGAGTACTACATAAACACCTCTAATAAAAGAAGAGGACAAATTTTCATTGGACCTTAAGTATTTAGACAGGAATGTTTTAGTAAAAGTTTAACTGCGAAGTGCATGCAATTAACAGAAAGCCATCAGCTATTTCTCTGGTATGTAAAAATAGCATTAAGCTGTATTAAATGCACGTGTAAGTATCTCAGTTGCAAGAAAAGGGAGGAGATATGCAAAGCACTCAGATATCAAACAATGATCTGTTGGCCAGATGGAGGAATAAAACAATACATATGCTAAAATTTGGAAAAGTTCTGTTAGGCGTCTGCCAAGGCTCACCCAATCTATTTTAAGTGCTTTTTGATACATTAGCTTAGTGTTTGGAGTTGTACAACTGATGGTTATTACACAGGACCAGAGAGCAGCGAAGCGCTGGCGTGCAGGAGCTCCCTGACGCCGGCGCAGCTTCCCAAGCATCCAACTCAGCACCCTCCTCCAGCCAGGGGCCACACCAAACATTCACAGGCTGGTTAGCTTCATCTTTCGTAGGGAAAAAACAATAAGCTGCTTTTAGTTCAGTGAAGGAATTCTCCGAGAAGTGTGATGAAGGAGCTCCTGAGGAGCAAGTGGAATTGTACAACCGATTTAGCACCGTGGCAGACGGTGGGTGCGGGCGACGCACAGGAGGCTCCACACCCGCATCTGAAAAGCACGAACAATAAAAAGTGCCTGATAAGGCTTCAAACTGAAGATTAACAGCCCCAGGTCTGAGTCACAGCCGGTGTTTTTTCAAAGCTGATTACAGAAGAGTGACTCAGAGGGGAGCACGTTCAGTAACTGGTGGCATTTCTTTGGCAGGGGAGTGAGTGCCAAGGGATCAGACACTGGGACACTGCACAGAATAAATGGAGATGGCCAGGTCGGTGCCCTGCTGTCACTGCGTCATCACCACCAACAGCCCAAGCAGTCCCACAGCCATTCCAGGTGCAATGAGAAGGAGAGCAGCTATGTGGAAAGCAGGATGGTTTATCAGATACCCAGCTGGGCATCCAGGCTTAAGTCTCCCACTCCAACCCAGCTCCACAGCAAGGATGGAGGCACCTGAGCTGCTCAGACCACAGATAAGGGCACAGGGGTCATGATGGGGTTCGAGTACGTGGAGCACCTAAATACCTCTTGGGAGTAAAGGCCCCAGGGACACCTATTTCTTGAGGGACAATGGATCTGAGGTAACCTAATCCAACACAACTCTGCTGATGGTGAAGGATAATGAACTAAAATCAGCTGCAGAGAGCAACTGGGGGGAGCTGACACGGCTGAGCAGATCTGATGCTGGCACCAGTGCAGAATGAATGCCAGGGACTAAGTGGAGAGGCTGGCCAAGAGAGGATCGGGCCCTGGGAGCATATGGACTGCAGGCTGAACTGTTTCATCCCAAGCATTAATAATGGACCCAACTCTGTAATTCTTAATTGCGCTGAATCCTAATGCCCTCATCTAAGGGCCTTGGGATTTTGATGGAGGATCAGCTGGCATGGAAGATAACAACAGTGAAACACGAGGCATTAGGCCTAAGCAGCAGATCAATGGTCTGCCACGCCATTCCTCACTTCCCTTCAGAGCCTTCTCCAGACTCTGTCCTCCTGCCATGCTGGCAAGAAAAAGCAATTTTAAAATCCCCTTGTTTATCCCATCTATTTTTCCTATGAGACGGCTGCTTGCTTATGTGGAAGGACAAGACTCAAGTGTATTTGGAAAGGGTATAAAGGCAACGAGGGGAAGAGATGGGACTGCTGGCAGATGGAGAAAGGTCTCTTGGACACGAAGCCTTTAACTGCAACTCTTCACCTTACCTCTGGTAAACAACAGATGCACTTCTTAAATTAACAGGTCTGGACCTTCTTTAACTCACTTGTTTATGTACAGCCTCCACCATGCTGCCTCTGCTGCAGTCAGTGAAGGTTGGTGCCAGCGGATGGGACCAGCACGAGGTGCTCAGCAGCTCCACTGCACCCCCAGACCTCCCAGCTCAAGCCCAAACTGGAGCAATCTCTCCCCACTGCAAAGCACTGATGGATTCTGCACTCCTCTGGTTTTCCAAACCTATCCACAAGGGGAATACTCCCAAGCATGCAGGTTTCAGGATGCCCACTGTTAATCAGATTTTACAGTTAGTAGCCACCTGAAGTGACCGGACATCCCCTCCGCTTTGTTTTGGTGTTTTTCTTAAGAAAATAATCAAGTTTCTTCCAAGTTAGATGCAGTGGAACAAGATGGAAAGTGGGTACCGTCCCT
Organism: Pseudopodoces humilis; assembly: GCF_049639895.1. Lineage (NCBI taxonomy): Eukaryota > Metazoa > Chordata > Aves > Passeriformes > Paridae > Pseudopodoces > Pseudopodoces humilis. Next base: position 16,977,484 of record NC_142212.1, read on the forward strand.
GACATTTCTAAGCACAGCAGATGTACTTAACTGGCTCCTGTTATTTATTTATTTACTTGTGTGGAGAAAAACTGCTTCTTACTAAAGAAACCCAAATGCTGATAAGATGATGAGAGGTTTGCATGCTGGTTGATGGTCTCACTTTCCCTTATCCTGAATGAATACAAGTATCTATAACTAAATATTTCCCTTAGGGTACTGATGACTGAGGTATGTTTATTGCATTGAGTGAATTTATATATATAATCAGCACAATAAACATTATTAAATTGTCTGAGTAAAATCAAAGCATGAAACACACAGTCAGTGCTGAATTCTAATGATGCTGAATGCCCATGATTGCATGGGGAAAGGATCTTAACAAGCCTTGATTTGAGCTTTGGCATCCGCCTCACAAATCACACGAAATGTTCTCTCTTTAATAGTGCTGAATATTGATAAATGTCTCTGCACGGCACAACAGGGAAGTTGGTCTCTATTGGCAATCTTTACCAAAGTGTGTTTTTTCCTTCTCTACACTCAAGGGTTTACCCTGAATGATTTAATTATAATTTTCCTTGTGTAAGACAAATTAAAGAGGAGAGTAGGAGTGTCATGCCAAAGCAGATTATTTATCTCCTTAACAGATTGCTGTGCACCAAACCCCAGAGCTGCTGCTGCTGCTACTTAGAGAAACTGGGCGAAATATGGGACAAAAGCATAGATGTAATATACATTTAAAGCCCAAATGAATGAAAGCATTAACCCATTATTTATAGCTGGAATTGTTTCATTCCCAGGGAAGCCATACACACAGAACATGCAGAAACCAAGTGCAGCACGATTGTGTTCCCTGGCCCAGGACGGACGGTGCCTCCTGCTTCTGAATGTATTTTTGCTTTTTGGACGTCCCAGGTAACTCTGGTCACCCACCTGCCATTTGTTTTTAAGTCATAAAGGAGAAATTTTGCTGTCACTGGGCCCCAAGCAGAGCAGCCCTGCAGTGGGCAGTGTCACCAGAGCTGTGTCCCCGCAGCCTGTGCAGAACCCCAGTCTGGGCTGGCGGCACGGCGACGCGTGGGCACGCCAGGCAGCCAATGACTACTGCTCCTGCTATTTTAAACCCCTTGTTTATAACCAGAATGTGTTTTTACCCAAGATACAGAGCAGATCTGCTGCTCGCCTGCTGATTCTACCACAGGTGCCTCCTGTCTTGCAGGTCTGGAGGAGCCTCACAACCTGACCTGTGGGATCAGGAACCCCCTAAAACACAGCCTGAACTATCCCAGTGACATGTGCCAGAGATGATAGTAACTCCCACATAACCAACTTGCCTCCTGCAGCCCACTCCTTCTCAAAAGCCCAAGAGAAAGGGGTTGAAAACAGCTTTACAGCACACCCTAAAAGTTAATGCTACCTGTATATGATTATTTATGGCTGCTGGGTAGTCGTTATGATGTGGCTGTGGCTTAACTGTTAGGACACTTACAGATTTTACTATGTGCTTTTTATTGTTGGTTAAATCTAAATAAATAGCTCTTGGTTGTATCAGACCAGAGCTAACAGCCAGTTGCAGGAATGAGGGGAAATCCACAAGTCAAAAACCTGCCCTGGCCAGCCCAGGCTGTGACTTATGTGATGAGAGGTGGAAGGGCTGATACCTCCCTAGTGAGCCCTTCCCACAGCCCCACCTGACCTGAGTCTGAGCTAGGGACTGCCTCCAGAAGTCTCCTTAAATTTGTTGTGCTGAGCCAGATGGATACAAGAACACCCATGGATTTTGCTCTAAGTCCAGAAAACTCGTGCTTGCACCAGACCCGTTTTTTTTTTTTCTAGTCTTAACCTTTGCAATCAAAAAATTACTAAACCCCTGCTTGTGCCTGTGCTCTCTTTCGTAAGCCCACTAAAATTTCACTTTCTGTGAGCTTTCAAACACACAATGTGATGGCAGAGCACATCAACTCTTCCTTCTCTGCTCACTTCCCACCCCGAACTCCCTGCCTATAGATAAATATCCTTTCGGAAGGGAAGCCAGTGCAAAATATCTCACCAAGAGGAGTTTCTGTGTCACATGAAATCCAGGCAGGCACCATGGTGCCTGATGAGACTGCAACAAAACCCTTAAGTGCATCAGGAGGCATTCTACTGCCTGTAGTCTCCTGCTCTACTTATGGATAAACACGTAATTCAATCACTGCAGCAAATGGATGGCATAAAGCCTCCATGTACCAAAGAGAGGCAGGACAAAGCAAATTCTGTAGCTCTCATATTTATATTCCTAAAAATACCTATTTTGTATTTTGATATTTCAGAGAATTCAACAGATATTAAAGAAAAGTATAAGGCAAGCTTAACAACACAGGTATTGATTCCAGCACTGAGGATTTAGTCTTCTAAACTAAGACAATCTCAAACAATACCACGGCATGTTTTTGCCTTCCTAATTAATCTGGAACTTTACTAATAAAAGCATGCGTATCACCTTGTCTGTAGATCCTAATTGCCTCCAGGCCACAATTACAGGACTCAGACACATGGATTTCCAGGTGTGCTCAATACTATACACAGAGAAAATTCATATTTCAGAACAGATTCCTGTATTTCCACTGTATTTCAAACTGAACTGGATTTGTTTCCTGGTTTAGATTGCTATTAGCACACAGGACATGCCTCTATTCAGTGAAAGAAGATCCATTTTGCTGGGTTTTTACTTTATATACTCGGTAAGAAAAAACATAGATAAAATTTACTGGAAAGCCATAAACCCATCTTGTTCAGTTCTACATGCAGCAAAAAGGGAATTAATTGTTTAATAAACATCAAATTTTTTTTTTAGTATCCCATGTAAGTCTTCATGAAAACCAAATCCTTGGCACTTACATGCATTATAAACATATTCACTGATGTTCCCACACACGTCCTTGCAATGGGTATATAAAGGATGCCTTACACACACAGCACTTCTTCCTACAGTGGGTGTGCTCTCCTTTAAAATCTATCTATTCCCAGCAGCACTATTTTCTTAATATCAGAAAGATATAAGAGGTATTTATATAGCTTCCCTATCAATCTACTTTCAGACCACCAGAAATACAAACTCTATGGCTTAAAAATTCCATTATCCTCTTTCTAATGAATGAAAGGAGGACGGAAAGACGAAGCCATCAGTTTCCATAAAATCCAGCTTTCACTAGTGTCTGCTGTAACATTTCTAGATGGTCAGAGGGACTCTCCTGACTGCAAAGGAGCGCTGCCCTCCCCACTGTGCCCACACCTCGAGACCCTTCCTCCTCCTCCTCCTCCGGCAGCGACGCCGAGGCTGCAGCCGGTGCTGGCACCCACGGCCCTGGCGCCTGGGCCTGTCTATCTCCCCAGAAGCAAAAGTTACGTTGTTAGACACGCCTCAGTGAAATCTGGGGGTGTAAAGAAACAAACCTGCAATAAAGCATCCTCTGGAATAAAGCAGAGCCCGCGCCGAGAAGCACGTCAACAGACAACCCCTGATTTAAGCCATTTCTTTTAACAATGCAAGCCGAGCAAGTATAAATTAACTCACACTTTTAAAAGCCAAACAACACCAGTTAGCTAATTTTATCAGCACTTAAAAAAAAAAAAAAAGAAAAAAAGAAGCCACTTTGTTTTAGAGAAACCTGGTGAACTCAACCGTGTCTTGTGAAAGCAGGTAATACAGAGTACAAAAAGGCAAATATGTTAGATGAGATAGGGTGCCAAAATTTGGTAGAAAAATGGGGACTGTACTGCCCAACAGATTTTCTTGCTCACCTCCAGCCTGTAAACCCAAAGCACAACAAGAGTACCAACACCTGTGATGAAAAACTCAAAAAAAACCCCAGCTTCTTCACACTTCCCAATACGCTTATCCAGTGCACTTCTAATTAGCTAATTGTGCCCACATTGATCCAATTAACAAGCCATAAAGATCTGAACAAAAGGAGCATATTCTGCCCAGTGGAGACTCTATTCAACCACGCCAACACCAGACAGAGCAGGATGTGGAGGACAAAACCAAGGCCAAGGCACTTGGCCACCGCTCCCGAGCGTTTCGCCACCGCTCCCGAGCGTTTCGCCATCGCTCCGGGACGCTGCTCCGAGATGCTCAGGGTGGAAAACCCCGCAGGCACCTACCTCTCCCGTTTAGGAGTGTGGACTGATAGCTGTCCGTTAGTTGAGGCGTGTGGGTTGATGATTAAGGAGGTCTTGGAGGGCGCAGAGGAGGAGACGCAGGTGGTGGACAGGTCCAGGCTGCTGTGGTTGTTGCTGGCTGCCTCCTCCGCTGTGTGCGAGCTTGTCACTTCCTTCCAGAGCTGCTGCAGTTCTGTTGGAATCATGCCTGAAACAAACAAATTGGATAATTAAATCAATTAACAGCTAATTCGGCCGTCTTCAAACAGTAATTAAATCAGAGAGTCAGTAAACAAAGCCTAGTGTTAGTTTTGCCTGTGTGTGTTTTTGCGCACGTATTTTTTTTTTTTTTTAATAACTAAATGCTAATACTGCACTGCACGACTCTGCTGCGCTCTGGTGTGACACCTGCAATACTCATGGAATGCAAAATCCGGGCTCTGGGGCAGAGGGATCCACACAACACCACACCCACAGCAAACATCATGTTAAATATTATAAATTTTTGCAATTTTTAGACCAAAGGCTCCTTTTCAAAATCTCTACTTGGGCAAAAATCACCCCCTACACCCAGAGCAAGACTGACAGCAAAGGTGGCCACTGGATATGCTGTGTTCAGCTAAGAAATTCGATTTCTTTCTTTCTCCACAATTATTTTTACCTTTTGTTTTTAGCAAAAAAACAAAAAAAAGTGACTTAGACTCAGTCAGAAAGTGACTACTCTCTAACCTGTTTTTAAAAACAAAGAAGGTCTTAGGAAAAAAGATACTCAGCTTTATTATTATGACAACATGAACCACAACATGACTAATTTTGTGCTTAAGTTTTAAATGATGACAAATAGCTTTGTTATTAAATACAGTTTTTATTAATCACTTTTAGACGTAAATTATGAATTCATATTGTCTTCCTGAAATGCTTTTCAAATTTTAACAGTCAAATTGATTATACTATGATTATTTCATTAACACACCTATCTTTCTCATTAATTTTGGTTTCTCGAACTGCTCACTTAATTGATGGATGTGTCTACCGAAAAACTGTATAACTTTCTATACAAGTAACACTATTATTACTGTCATTTCTTAGATCGATGCTAATGAGCCATTCAAAAGTAAAATCAAAACAGAAAATAAGCTTCAAGAAAAAATAATAATAAAAAATAGTATTTTTTCAAATGTGCCGAAGTGGACACCAGGGTTAGGGAGACAACATTGAGTAACAAATGCAACTGGAAACTGCAAACTTCAATGGGCCAAATGGAAGGTGAAGCATGTGCTCATGCTGAGATCATGCTTTTGGATAAAGCTGATGTTTGTGACATGATCCAACAAGTCAAGTTTCTCTCACTGCAGACTATTTCAGTGCTCTTTCAGAGAAGGCCATGGGAAAAAATTAGCAGTAGAGACACGTCACTCAAATATTCAGGGGAAAAATAATAGTAATAAGCCAGTGTCTGTGTGTTTTAAAAGAGGTTTCTCATCAGCGTGCTTCCAGCTCATCGTTTGGGTGACTGTTCATTGTTTCACCATGTTGTAGCTCTGGAGCTATCCTAAGGAAACCTGCCATTTTCTGAGTGTACAGCAGCAGCTCACACAGGCATGTACCTCACCCAACCTAAGGTATTGAAATAAAAAAAAAAGGCAGTCTGCATTATATTCATTTGAAACACATAATAAAAAATGCCAAGGTCTAAATTTAATTTATTTTTGTCATTTAGAATACAATGGATAGATAATCATCTCAACGTGATCAGCCAAACATCTTTACTTTGCTAAACTGTTAAAGATTTTAATTATGCTAGCTTTGGAGAGCACTGGTCTAATGAGGCGATAGACTCCAGAGAATCTAAGTGGTTAAGAACTGTGAAATGAGTCTGATAGGATTTTTTTATATTCACCGTGGATCGTTTGCATATCAAAGAGGAGTAAATTATTGCACGACAGACCAATAACCTTCCCCGCCTTTCCCAGAGTAGCATTAACAAAAACAGTTGGTCTCTGGTAACGGTTCACTACAAAAAAATGCTGAAATCCTTAAGTATCTACAATTAATATATATTAGGGAAGAGGCTTCAATTTATACATTAAGTGATCAGATATTCTTTAGGACACATCCGTTTCTCTAAAGCCACGTCATTTTCCTTTCATCAGCCCCAAATGCCAATTATATTTTGATGGATTTTGTCCCAAATGAGCATTTAGTTATTAGACATATTCAATTATTACTTGTCCCCTGGAATTAAACCTCTGAGCAAATTAAACAAAGAAAAAGGTCAGTACACAAGCCCGTGTCCTGTTTTGCTGTGTGGGGGCTATTATTTTCAAACACCTTGCGAAGTGACAGTGTGCGATGTATTTTTAGCTAACACGCTTGACAGGACTGTCTGCACACTAACAATTACCTGTGAGCAGGGCTGACCCTTACACACTGTTTACTCAGTTGAAACAATAGTGAATAGACTTGTCTGTTGATGATAACATATTGATATGAGAACATATGAGCCGACACCTATTTTTATTTTCCAGAATAAGCAAATAGGAAAAGAATAACTGGCCTTTTCTCCTTTTTTTTTTCTTTTTTTTTTCTTTTTTAGTCTGGATTTCTGTAGATTTTTAATTAGACATAGGCTATCATCCACTCTCCTCTCCCTGTTCTCCACTTTTCTCTCCCCCCAGTCACTTTTGGATCTACCAATGCTTTCTCCCAAAGAAAATCATGAAAGTGTTACAGCCATTAAAACAGACATACACATGATATTTATGCCTCTAAAAGTCAAAGTGTTTGGTCTAACTTCCCACAGAAGTGTAACTCCCATTAGTACTAACAACAACTATACCACAGATAGAGAGAAAAATAAAATATATTCAGTTGTGTGGGGGAAAATGCTGGAGATAGTAAAGATTTTTGGCTGGGTGACATTAATTTAAAGAGCTAACTGTGATGTCATACACGTTTGCACACAACCCCTTGCCAAAAATTGATTACATCACCTGATTAATAAAATGAAATTAAAAATAGCCTCTCTCCTCGTGCCTTAAATTTAGTTCCTTTAGAATAATTCTGGAGAGAATTCCTGAGTAGCCTGTCAAACTGGGCAGCTGAAAGGTACGCTCATCACTCATCCAGCAAAATGGTTAAATAAAATAATAGAACAAATGGCAAAAGCAAGTCAAATAGATCCACGACCACTCGCAATAAATTATGTAATTTACCATTTAACAGTCTCATTTTAACAGCGAGAGCTAAATTTCAAGTCAGATTCCCAGAACTGCGCTGCAATTACCCGAGATCGCTGCAACTTCCTATGGACCAGGAACGGGTTTCAGACTTGAAACTGCCAAATCCACAGGAGCAATCAGGCACCCGGATGTCTCAGTCCTATTATTTTCACTTGCTGGTGATCTGAAGTGTGATTTGCAGTTTCATTTTAAAGATACTGAAGATCTCACTCTCAGCAGCTCAGAACACTGCTGAAATGGGGTTTATTTTAAAATTGCTGCTATGTAGAGATGTAAAATCTAGATTATAGAAGTGTCTAAATACTAAGCAGCAAAGATGACACAAATATAACGCTAAAGGATGTGCTATTTTGTTTAAGACAATAGGCGAGCACTAAAAACTAAAATGAAACTAAAATACAGATTTAAACAATCTATTAGTTCTGAAAACATAACGAAAATGTCACTTATGAAGTAGCATTCTCTCCTTGGAAACATTTATTACTATTACAGATACTTAAGAATAAAAGCAAAATGCTTTTAAACTGAATTCACAGCTACATTTACTAGAGGGATGATTTTATTTCTTTTATACACACATATACAGTATTTGTCTCAGTCTTGCAAACTGTTCTGAAAACAAAAGGGCATGAGAGGTGTAATTTTTTTTTTAAATAAGAAGTGTCTATTACCCATTATTTCAAACTACAGCCCTGGCTGTTCATTGCATTTTTCAGGACAACTAGTCCTCTTGATTATGAAAGAAAATGTAGGCACAGGTTTAAAAAATGTATGTTGTGGGGACAGTTGACAGATTACTGCTCACGGAACTCAATTTCCCAACCCCAGGTATCACCGGCTCAAAGACAAACAGAGTTGCTCAACCTCTTTGTGTCCTTGTACTTCCATACCCAGGTGACCATGTTCAAGCAAGCAGAAAGTTGATTTAAACCTCATAATGACATCAGTTTTAAGCCATCGTCTCTCTGATAAAAAGGAATAAAATATTGTGCTGGATTGCAACCCGCCTCAAGTCTCAAGTCCCTCTTTCCTGCCGGCTCCCGCCGCCCCCAGCGCTCGCAGCTCATTTCCCTGCCAGAACCAGCCCTCTCTGCTTATGTTTGTGTCGTCTCTGGCGTGCAAGTCAGCACCCCTCAGGTTTTAAATACGCTCCTGGGCAAGGACTAATAGTTACACTTCCCTGCTAACCATATCAATCAATGCCACGACGGCTGAATTACCTACTGGTGTCTCCAATGTGTTACTGCACAGATTACACTTCATGCATCACCACATTCATTTCTTTCACATTACACATGAGCGTGTCTTGTCACTGCCCAATTGCCCTCCTTTGGACAGCTTAACTGATGGACTATACAATGAACCTTACTGAGCCAACTTAATGGTATAGGAGCTGTGGGAAAAATTAGCAAGGTTGAAGCTCGAGTCCAGTGGCTGTGTGGGAACAGCCTGGGATGCTTCCAACTATAAATCTGAGGCGTAATTAATGCATGTTACAACATCTTGCAAGCGTAAATGGCGTTTTATCTACGTGCCCTTTTTTCCTGGACTCATTTCACACCCTCTCCCCATCACTCTGCATCGATAGTGACTGACCAGGTATGGCCCCAAGCCTGATCCTGCAGCTCCCAGCTGGGCACCACCTTCCATGGATCAGCCTCCAGCTCCTGCACAGTGCTGCTCTACACCAGGCATCCAAGCTTTGGGATGCTGGGAAGTTTAACTGAGACTTGGAGAGTCATGGGTCAGGCCCCCAAAAGCTCTGCCTCTTAACAGAGGAGTTAAGCACCCAAATGCCTTCCTGGGTTTGGCAAAAACAAGCCTAAATAAAGCACATCAGCCACCCAACAAAGCAGACTCTACTCCCCAGTCTGGCCCCTGTTTATCCATATAAGTTAATATTCACCAGCCACCTCACTCTCCTTTTTTTGCAGCTATGTACACAGAAAAAAAAGGAGGGTGAAGAACAGAAGCAATTTTGTCTTGTCCCCTCCATTTAAGTGAACAGGGCTAAATGTAAATGCAGTGTATGATTTAGAAACTAGGAACAGCCCTAAGGCTGCTTTCAAGATCCCAAATCATTCAACCTGGGCTGACTCAAGCTATAAAGGTGAATGTTCAAATTTATTATGGGGCAAGGGAAGGAGAAGGCAGGATTATTCAGAAATACAAGCATCATGGTTGATGCCATGGCATGCCTGAGCCATGCCAACTCCAAACAGTCTGCTATAACCACAGCAACCAGAGCTCAGGCTGTTAAAACTGTCCCACGGCTTGCAGACAAACCCAGCTTAAAAAGTAAAATAATAAATTTAAGCCAAAAAAGAAAAGACAGAATAAAAACTCTAGGTTATAATCACTGTCAAAAGTATTGTGGATTTAAGTAGTGCTTTCAGTGTATCAGTGTCTTAAAAAAAATAAAATAAATTGGGATTTCAGCAAAGCAGTAACTTCTTGCAGAGTGCAGGACTGAATAAAGATGTAGGAGGATCTAATTGTCAATAATACCATTAGAATTAAATGGAGTTAATCCCAATTTGCCTCAGTGTGAAGGAAGGAGCAGGGGCACTGAGGCAGTGACACGAAGGCTGTGGAGAGCAGCCCTGTCCTGTCTCCCTGGCAGCCACAGCCAAGGGCACTCGGAGCTCCCAGCCTGTGGGTCAGAGCTGCTCTGTGCCAGCTCATGGCCAGGCTGGGACCAGGAAGGCCCAATCAACACATCTGGGAAAGAAAAAGCTGCTCTCACACACCCTTAGCCATGAAGCCAGCACCAGGAATTGATAAAGACTCCTCCTGTGAAGGATTCCAAGACCAGATGAGTACATCCAGCAGCTCTGAGTCCACCAGAGCAGCTACAGCTGTGCAAACTGCACGTGAACTCCAAGCCCTCTGCACCCTGCCAGTCAGAGCAGCCCAGGATGGCAGCACTGCCCTTCTCAAAAAACACCTTTATAATGCCCACCCTGCCTGTCAGCATCTTTCTGTGCTTATTATTTTATGAGCCTGTGAGCTCCTTCTCCCTCTCCCCTATGTGATAACTCCATGTGAGTGTGCACACACTGGCCCTGTCACCCAAACCCCTCACCTACCTTGTGCAAGGGGTTGCAAAGGCAGAGTAGGCTGCCCGGGCTGGATGGTCAGCAGCCCCTGACGCTGCAGAGACAGGAGATGCTGCTGCTGCAACTGCTGCATCTGTAGGAGCTGCTGCTGAAAGGCCAACTGCTGTGTGGCCACTTGCTGCTGCTGGGGCTGGAAAACACAAAAAAAAATATAAAAATGCATACTTGTTAATACAAGAGCAAAGCAGAGGATTTACAAGGCTCCTTGTCTCAGCTTGCTTCAATTCTGATGGCAGTAACTCAGTATCAAGGCCAAGTCAGTGAGCCCACCACCCCTGGCAAAGACCTCAAGGTATGTTTAGATGCTGGAGCTAACACAGGGCTGCAGATTCCCATCTCCAGTGGTTAACTTTCACCCAACCTAAATCCCTGCTGCCATCCCCATTACAAATGCATACAGCATTTCTTGGTCCATGTGTTCATGTTTTACCCCAGACGTGGCTGTGTTTCAGTCCTGGGTAAAGAAAACACTGGTGAAAATCCTGGGTAATTCTTTGAGGCAAAGAACATGAGAATCACACCCCATGATCCCATCACACTTAGATGTAACAAGAAACCCTTCACTGTGCTCTGTTTGCTCATTCAAGGGCTGTCTCAACTATTAAGGCAATTCGACTGGCTTAATTTATGGTATTTTATACTCACTCTCTCTTCTTCATCCATCAAGCCCCACAATACTTTCTGCTACACTGGAATTATTCTGTGCTGTATTTAAGGCTGCTACTTCTGCACTTTGAAATTTTTAATTATTCTCACTAGAAAGAAGATGGAGTTGCTTTACTCCACAGGGATGTGAACCTTGAACCTTCGAGGTGTAAAAGAACATGTTGCTTTTCTCACTACTGTACCCGGAGAAGCTTTTAACTACTCTGTTTATCACTTCTGACATAAATAAATGAGAAAAAATCAGACCTTTGAAGAAGAAAAACTTCATCTAATATTGTTAATTAGCCATGACAAACGATGAAATAACATTGTAAATCTTTCATAGAAACAGCCACTAGATTTTAATTACACACATTCATAATTTAGCAAACAACATCTTACTTGAATGTGAGTGTTTAATATGTACAGTACTCGAGGCTTCAGAGTCCTTAATTTTTTTCAGTTAAGGAAGCCTCTAGGTTTTGCTTCCATGCTCATCTTGTATTTTATTTGCTTTGTTCTTTAAAATCCATGAAAGGCTTTGCATTTTGATAAATATCTTTTTATTTATTGTACAATGACAGGAGGAAAACTTTTGTTGTGTAAAACATCAATACATCATGCCAGTGTTTAGCAGTTCCTTGTGCTAGCCAAAAAAAATTAATGTAGATTTCCTTAGTAATTATCTGAGTGATAGAAAGATAATACAGTGCAGTAGTACAATAAATAGAAGGAAATTATCTAATATCCCTAATCTGCTAGGAATCATATCAAGGTGGAGGTCTTATACACATTATGGCTAACAATTATGGAAAGAAAATTAACTCTTACTAAACTGCACACTTTCACAACAAACCCCAGCCAGATCCCGAGCTTTCTGTTGCCCTTCCTTGACACCAAGCCAGAGGATCACTGGCCTCATTCCCTACTGGTGTTACACAGGGAAAAAGTCCCACCAGAGCTGCTGGAGCAGGACTGCCAGACAAGAGCTGTGGGCTTGACCCCCACTTTCTTGTACCACCATGTCCCATCAATACTAATACTGCACCTAACTTTATATCCACAACTCTGAGAGTCAGCCAATCTATTCATCTTACTTCTAAACTCTATCTTATTTCTAAAGAAAACCTACGACTTCAGGAACACATCTAAACAAATAGGTGCTTGGATATTCTGAAACTCGCAGAGTTTACATTTCTTTGCAACAGCTTGCTCTGACACATCCATTTGTTGCAACTATTTGCAACAGCACCATATGCATGCAGGCCCCAGCAACAGTTGTATTAAGAGCTGAAGTAATGTTTGCCACCATAAATATTAGTTCTAAAATATATATACCTAATGTATTTATAGTGATGTATTTATATTATTAATGCTAGGTGTAGTAAGCTGTGTTTTACCTATCTGCCATAAAGAGTGCAAAGTTAGACACACGAGGTTTTTTTTAAAAAATGTCTTTATATCTACGGACTGATGCCCATTTGGTTGTCTTCTCAGCTATCCTAAGAAAAGCTCTTGAACACACTCTACTTTGAAAAGCCAGGATATAAAAGTATACAAGGCCCATTGTCCAAGAAAGAATTTAAAAGCAAGACACGTTGCCAAACTGCGCTCCCCACCCAGTTACCAAACACAGGATACAAGGCAGTTTGTTTACTTCTCACAATTGAATGCATACAAAAAAGGTCTCGGTGCAGTCCTGTTGTCAGGTCAGTAGTCAGTGTTAAAATGCTGAAATATCCTGATAAAACTTGCATTTTTGATCCCCTCCCTAAAGCTTCTGTCAAAGGTCTGTTTTCCTTTCTTAGGTTACTCCCTACTGCCTAACATAAACTGTCACAGTGCCGGAGGACAAACGGCAAACAGCGCGCTCCGTCCAGAGCCGCGGCTACCCCGAGCACGCCCCTGGCTCTGGGGAGCCCTGACCCTTCCATGGGAGAGCAGGAACAGGGCTGAGATCCCCCCCAGCACCTCTGCCCCTCGCTATCGGGCACTGCTCACACCCTGCAGCCCGCGAGTGAAACCCCCAGGAACCTCGCTGGGGTCTGCCTGCTGCTCTGCTCGGGGCTCGGGTCCCTTTCACCAGCGGGGCTGGGGAGGTTTGTTGTGTTTTCCTTCTTTCACGACAGCACAATGGGACAAGGCACTCACAAAATGACTTGGGGGATGCCGTACATGAATACGCTTGTTCCATCTGTCAAGGTACATGCTCAGCCCTCGTTAGCACTGCGGCCGCCGGCCCCCACCACGGCACTGCCCGTCAGTTTTTGGTGCCAGAGGGAGGGGGAAGAAATAAAATAATACAAGACCACCTTTTCCATGCTAATTTAGCAAGAATAACCTCCTTAAGCTGGGCTGAACAAACCTGTGGGGTGAAATGCATTGTTGAAATGGACTGCCACTAAAACCATCAGCAAAAATACTCCCCCTCAAACCCCTAGAATAAGCTGAAGAGACTTAGGTCCTTGTTCTCTTTCCAACTATCGTGTTAAAATGCTCTTCTTGAAACAGGAAGGAGTCCTTTCTTATTGTTGCTTTCGCTAGTGTAATATCAGAAGTGTGACCACAGTAAATCAGTGTGTTAGATATTGAAATGCCATCACATTGTCTAACTTCCCTTCTTGTCTTTTTTAACACAAAGTATTTTTTTTTCTTTAAGCTCCAAGCCCTCATCTTTGTGTCTGAGATGCTCTCCTGTCTGACAACAGCAATTTAGAAGAGTTAACTTTTATCGTTCATTCTGCTGTGTAACTTTCCCCTTCAAATTTCTTTATCTGCCCTCTGAGCTCATCTGAACTTTCATGTTCTCCCAGCATGCAGGCTTGCATTCAAAACTATGTCTAATAGACCAAATAAGAGGTTAATAAGAAGTGGCAACAGAAAGAAAAAATACAATCCCTGGTAACTGATAAGAATGACAGTGGCAGCCCTTTATTGTTTGTCTTCAAATATAGAGTTAAAGATCTTTAAAAAACTAAATTTTGACGCCTTTGAAAAGAAAGAAGCACAAAATAACAACAGGGGGTTATTGCCTGCCAGCCACAGGGGAGAAGCTCCATAATTCTTATTCTCCCTTTTGAAGGCTGTTAGAAATCTGATTCAAAAAAGCAACAGCAGAAGGAGAAAGCCTCTTGAGGCTATCGCCATTTCCTGTGATCATGCATAATGCGTTTCAAAAGTGGGTTTTTACCAATTCTGTTGATCAATTGCACCTCCTTCATATTCTCTCTTTTTTCTGCTGTGTTTACATCTGATGTGACTCAATGACAAGCGCTGTCTGAGACTGTGAAACAGACCTGTCATGTTGATTTATGGGCGCATCAAACCACGACTTGTCCAAACTGAAGCTCGCAGTTCATTAATTAGAGAGTTGTGACTTTGAAGTCAGCTTTCAGACTGTGGTTTTTAACATTTGGCTTAATTTATATGCTCTTGAATGTGGATCTCTAAGGAAAAAACTGAAATTCCCTTCTTGTCTTTGAACTTCTTTTGACCGCACAATAATCATTTCTTTGTCCAGAGTGATGCCTGCATCCCAGAGTCATTAACGCGCATTGAACTGCCACTGATGAGTAAGCCCTACTGAATTAGAAAAACAGCCAGCAAAACAAAGCTGAGAGCATTCTGCACAGTGATATCTCACAATTACATGCCTTCCCTCCCTGTGCCATTTCCATTTTAATTACTGTTAGTCCTTTAGATTTACATTTTAGACACTTTTTAATCTGTTCCCTTTTTATTATAGTGGCGCCCGTAAGCGCACTATGGTTAAGGTTGTGTCAGCATTTCCATTATAAACCCCCCTGTTTTCAGGGGTTTATAACTCAGCTGGAAAAATTCACTCTGGGCTGAAATTTGGCACAGGTGGCACGATTTGCTGAAATTTCAGGGGGAATGGGGAGCAGAAATTGGTGCATGCTTCGAGCAACACCCCTTGTCAGGTGACACGAGCGCTGCCGCTATCGCCGGACATCACCCAGTGTCTCGCACCAAGAGGCAGCTTTCTAGGATCTAATTAAGCCAGCAATGATGCTGGATTAAACAGGAGTCCAAAATTCCTCGAGACTTAAGAGGTGGACTCAGCACCTTAAAATGTAGTTGCAGGAAAATTAAATTTAAGCACATCAGAAAAAACGAACAAAGCTTGGGATGTGACAGGTATTTTGGAAGGGAAGTTTAGCTAAAGGACAGACAGAAACTATCCTGGTCTGTCCCCTTCAGTTATGGACTGTGGTAGCATCAGGGCAAGGTATCCTGCCACCTCTTCTCCGTGTCACCACCGATGCTGCTCCAGTGTGGTCCCTCCTGCTCAGCCCGTGCTGTAGGAATGTGCAACCAGAACCTCTCTGGCTGCAAGCTCAAACTCAACACCTCTTGGCATTCTGCCTTGCTTGGAGAGGACAGCAGCGATCTGGGCCTGCTGCCTTGCCCCCTCCCCTCTCCACATAACTAACTCCCCAAAGCACTCTCCCAAGATACAAGTCTAGATGCCTGCTCCAGGACTCACACTGAACAGCAAGGCCTGGTCCCCTGCTATAAAATATGTGGCAGCGAGCAAATGGAAAGCACAGGAAAACACAGGCAAAAACAGGACAATAACTCTAAATCTGAAAGCTGAGGCCTGATAGAGTCAGCTCAGTTGTGCAATCATTTATAAGATGAATGACAGTTTAATAGCCACTAGACAGTCCCCGGGGATCTGTGGTTTGAAAGTAAAATGGGTATTGTCTGTACCTCTTTAGGCTGTTTTCCAGCATGTTGTTGCTGTAAAAGTTGAAGCTGCAACTGTTCCTGTTGTTTCTTATAAAACTCTTGAAGCTGCTGCTACAAAGAAAAGGAAAGATGGTAAGTAACAAAGTGGAGAGCCAATTCAGCGTCCCTTTTGGTGTAACACACAAACTGTGATTTGAAAAATAGCATCCTTTTATCTGTAATGGTCTGACCTTTAGTTTGAAACTCAACAATAAATTCAGTGCACACTGACTATTCTTGGCATTATCGTTTGAAAAGTAATCTCCAAAATGAACTGATGAAAAACATACCATTTTCTACACAAACTAATTAAAATAAGGCAAGGAATGACCTTTGATTGTAACAACAAAGCCAAAATGCCCTTGCTGAGAGAGCCTGGCGAATCTCTGTTGTGAAACACACATGCTTTCTAAATGATAGGGTTTGACTGTATTAAGTGTTGTTCAATACGTGCATAGACATCCTGGGAAATATTCTCCTCCCGTTGCCCAGATGTGCTCTGAGCAGGCAGAGCTCTGTCAGGACCGAGCCTGGGAGCCAGGAGGGAGCAGGCAGGGTGGATGCTGACACTCACCCGGGCTCTGTGAGACCCCACTGTGCCAAACCTTGCGGTAACAGAGCCTCGGGGCTTGTTGGTGGCCAGCTTCCAGCTGAGAAAGGACCACGGGATGCAAGAAGCACTGACACACAGCCCAGCATATATTGGCTGAAATCAAACAGGCTTGCAAACCTCTCCACTTCTGCTTCCACCATTTCCACAGCACCTTACGGTTCCAGATGGAAATAACGAGGTCTAAATTGGGAAGTATGGCCCCTCTACCTTGTTTATTCCAATTAGTCAGGGCACACCAAGCCTTCTGAAGGATGCAGGCAAAAGCAACAGGGACATCTGCCGAATTCCTGACACTTAAATATGCATCTGTATTATTTAGCTGATCTTGGAAACACTCCTAACACTTCTCCCTGAATTTGTTTCCAGTAGCTATTTCTAGAATTAAAAACAAAAGAGCAGTCAGTTCAGCTCACAGCATGGCTGCTCCAAGGTTCAGACCTGAGATGTGGGCAGCTTCTTTCCCCAAGGGTGTTCCAGGAGGTGAAGCCTCCAGCATCCATAGGGGCCACCTGAGCTGCTGTTAAGGAAACAATTACCTGTTGAAGCATGAGTGCCTGCTGCTGTTGGAGCAGGACTTGGAGTTGCTGGGGAGTTAGCACTTGTTGCTGGAGGATCTGCTGCATTTGCTGGGGAGTGATCACTTGAGGTGTCATCATAGCCACCGACACTGGAACCTGAAGGCCAAGAGGAGAGAAAGAGGGTCAGAGCACATCCCCACAGCTCCTCCAGCATCCCCATGCCAGGGGAGCCATTCCTGGCATCAAGAGGGCTGAACGTGAGAGTCCTTACAGCCCACCCTGGCCAGCACACCGACCACACCTTCCTGGTGACTAAATTCCCCTTCTGCAAAACACTATTGGATGGAAATTCCTTAAAGTAATTAATATGGTAAAGATGTATTTATTTTTACTAGAAATCATCAGCCACGTTCTTTCCCTCCCAGAAAGCCCTTGCCTTCTGTAGTGAAATCCAACAGCCAAATATCCCGCGCTGATGGGATCTAGACCCTATTACGACAGGTTTTTCAGAAAATTGAAGGAAGGCTCAGTGATGTGAATAACAGCACTAGACTCCTATGCAATTTTTACAGAAAGGCCCTACCACGATGTCTTTACCATTCCATATTCACCCAGCATACAGATGTCTTCAATTCTTTCATATTATGTGAGATACCATTAAAAGCCGCTTTCCATGACATTTCAGTGACAAACAGCTACAGTGATGAACTTGATAGCATTTCATATTTGCAACTGTTAACACGTTTCTGCACGGGCATCTTTGCAAGGAACCTGTACACTGTATCTGAAAGGATGATGTCTTGTTCAGATAAAACACTGACATTAAAATGACAGGCTGTCTTGGCCAAGGTTACACAAATTGTATTCAAGCGGATACCTAATGACAATGCTATGAATTCTGCAAGCTTTCTAGAATGTAATTTAGCTATTCAAAATAATCACTGCACTTGTGTTTAATTTGCAGACTACATGAGAACCATTTTGTCAGTCCCAGTAATGCAAGAAGACTATTTCCCTAGAAACCCACCCCTCTACCCTCCACCCCAAAAAAGGAAAAGAAAAGGAGGGGAAAAAAAACAATAGAGGAAAAGACAAAACCCATATGAGTTTTAACAGTAATATTGAAGCACCTTACTTTTCTATAGTTTTAAATCAAATACATGACAGCACAAAACTAAAAGCAGTAAAGGATATACTTTGCTAAAAAGGATCTCCTGTCATCTCATGTATTACAATAAAAGGTAATAATATGTTTAGCACTTTTTCCGTGAACCACTTTTAAAAAAAATCAGCAGACAATAGCTGATCAGAAGATAAAGGAGTTTAAAAAAAAATCCTCCAGTGTAGTAGTAAGCAAGAGAGAAATGCAGTATTAATTTTATGTAACATAATGTCTTAATATGCAGTTTATCTTGACTTTTTCACATGATTTGTCCTGTCATTTGCATAGCAAGCTCTCATTCCTAATTTCACAGTCATTATGCACTGATGTCCTGATTTCTCAGCATCACTAATCTTGATGAACTAAAAATGGTTCCTGAAGGTCAGACGCATGTACAGCACACATCTCCCCGTGTTGTTGTGTACATGCCGTGTGCCAGGGCCAGACACTGCCTCCGAAACATTTGCCCGAGCAGAGCCCAGCAAGGGCTCGCACACGCCTCTGACATCCCATTAATGCCGATATGGCGAGGTCCTCTGAGTGTTCCCTATGGCACAGCACGTTCCCACATTGCTGATGGGGTCCAGGCTGGTGTGAACACTGGCAAAAGGAGATTTAATTATGGGACAAACACCAGAACCACCAGAACCAGTGGCCATTGTCCCATGGCCGGCACCGTGTCCCTGTGCCTATGGGAAAGCCACCACCTCACCAGGCAGGACCAGCTCTGAGGACACTGAGTCATCAGGATGGGTAATCCCATTAATTCAGAATATCTTAATCCACAGTCTTTTAAAAACTTTTCTGGGAGTAGAAAATTATTTAATTAAATCCTGCCGTCACTATCTTCGCCCCGAAGCGTGACTCACCTTCATTATTCTCATCCCCAGAGAAGTTTACTTTACCCTGGGGTTTGTACTGCCTCTCATTGAAGCTGGACCAAGCAAACAGAAGAGGAAGCATGTTTAAGTATGTTTTCTGTGCCCTTCTTGGAAGATAGACAAGACAAATACTCTTCAGTCAGATTTATGACGACAAGCAGGGATACAGACAGGAATAGGGTGGGGTGCTGTAAACCCTACACATCGGTGATTAATCCAAAGGGCCGCATTCTGCCGTCAGCCGGGCAGGGACAACTCCCATTCACTTCCACGGCCCTTCTGCACATTTATCTTGGGACAGATCTGGCGATTAGGCCCTATCTTTGAAAACTGGCCATGTACCTTCCAGTAACAAATCTCTTAGCTGCACACTCCTTGCTAGAACAGAAGCACTTAAGCAGAAAGAAAAAAAAATAATCATGTATGTACTGCACACAGTCAGAGAGTACAAGTACACAGAGCACAAGTTTGCGTTGGTCCGTTCGACTTCATTTTACCATCTGAAACCACATTTTCACACCACACCTGCGCTTCTAAAGAAGGTGCTGCCTTCCATTTATAAACACAGCTAACAGCCACATTTAGCCACGGCCTGTACTTTATCACAAAAGCAACTTACAGAAACCTCACACAAACAAATTCGAATGAGCCAGAAACTATCGTGTTAAAAATTACAACACACATCCCGGACGAGCGTGGGCACACACGTACAGGTCTGAGGGACTTTAAATAGTTAAGAATGATGGCCTATATATCCACTCTCTTAACTCCCAACGTCCAACTTTTCCATGTAGCTAGTCCCTGGTAATACTAGGAATCAAAGGGCATGCAGCACCAGCAATAGGCTATTATAGCCCACACTTTATTACCCATTACTACCGAGGTCATTAGCGGTAAGAGTGATTGTACCGGTCTTAACCTATTGATCATTGTAACTACTATCATTTAATCCCGTGTTGAATGTCTGGAAAGCTGCTAAAGGCACACAAGAGAGAGTGCTTTAGTGATGAGAAATATAGCCAAAGCTTGGAAATTACACTTTGATTCATAAAATCTAGCCAGTGGTTTAAATCAATAGTATTTAAAACAGTCATGTAAGTTCTTAACTACAGCTCTCTAATATTTATGGGTCCCTTTTTGAGTGTATTCAGTCAAAACTAAACTTTACTTTAGATACTGTGCAATATACTTTACATTATGTTAGATAAAAAATATTTATTTCTGATATTTTGTCTGATAGTAAGTGAAACCTAAACCAAGAGCTATAAATTCATTTTAGATTTCTATCTCTCAGATGTCAACTTAAATGTGTTGCCAAAAAAAATTACAAACCAACTTTAAAAATGACTTAACTGTTTAAGTACATGAAAATGAGCATGTTTTATGAGTTAACAATGAATCACAGAAGGCAGTCTATGAAGAACTAAAATAATTCTGTCTTACTGCCTTCAGGGAGTTGAAGTTCAAATTAAACTACTGGCAGATATATTTAAAGAATGCTAAGTTAGCATGCAGGGAAGAAATCAATCCTTTATTTTTTCTTTCAAGTTGTTTATTTCTATTTTGCACTTGAAACATGATTGTTGCTATTGATATGATTAATGAACTACTTTGGGTATTGTTGACTGATAACAATAGGGTGTGGTAGATACCCAGCTGCATGTAAACCTGGCAGCAAAGGTAAAAATACAGCTGCAATTTGGCTTTGGGAGCTGTGCTAGTATGGACCTGCTGACATGCTAATACCATCAACGGCAAAAAATGTCTTTAATACTCACAATTGTCTTCACTCACTGTTTCTCCCAGGGTTTTGCCTCTGCTCCTCGGCATCCCCCAAAGCCCTCCTGGCCCCACAGTCCCCTCTGAGATCCTCCCATCTCAAGCTCTAAAAACACCCTAATTTGGCAAAACCAGCCAAGGGAAACTTCCACAAACTTGGGCCAAGCTCCCCTTTAACTTCCCCACGGAATTACAGCAGGGATGCATTTGTCACTCCTGCACACAACCCAGACCAGGGTCACAGGGATGAAAATGATTTAGTCCTATTTAATCATCTCCATTCCCTCATTTTTGGTGATATTAATATAATTAAATACTAGCTAAATAATTTCAAGTAGTTTAATCTTGTATGAAGCAAAGGAGGAAAAGAAAAAAAATAAAAAAAAAAAAGGAAATTTCACACCCTGTGCCTCTGATGCTGGATATGGCTGTGGTCCTGTTAACTGTTAGCAGGCATGCATGGAAGATGGGGAGGATTTCCTCAATTCATAAAGAATAACTCTGCCAGAAAATCCTTTTCTCCTGCGATCTAACTTCGAACCTGATTTCAGCAAGCCCTCATACCAGGCACCTTGGATTTCCAAACAGCAATTCTTTGGTTAAAGATTTTGTGATAAAAGTTAAACAGAGCAAAAACAGCTGAACACAGAAAAGAACAAGCCGCCGAGGAACAGATAAAAATACTAAACTACAGTAAAAATAGCTACGGCCAGGCAAAACCAAACAATGAACTTGAGCTGTACTATTAGCAAGATATCATATGCAATATATTCCAAGTATTAAAAAAAGATCAGGTGAAACAATACAAAACAGGAGAAGATAAAGCACTGACACCCTGGCAAGCAGAGAGGCACGATGCCACAAGCCAGAGCAGAGCCCAGCAAAATAAGAAGTGCTGAAGGCAGGCAGGACCTGCTTCCATCCTGAGACTAAAACATTTCCGACATAATACTTCATCCTCCAAAATCCCAAGACAAAAACGCCACTGTCGGAATTATTCACGCAGGAACTGCTGTGCTGGTCCATTATGCGAAATGGAATCTCACTTTTTGACTTAGTTCTTTTGCCATAATACAGCACAGCGCATTAAGACAGGTAATGTTTATTATATTAATGTAAAATCAGCTAAGTAGTCTGTCATTAGCATAACTGTGCTCTCTGTAACAATACAACTGCCTATTAAAAAAGGGGGGGGGAACCTCCTTAAAATTAAATTAGCATTTTATTATTATAATTTTGTTTATCGTATTTTATCAGGAGTGAAGATCTCCTTCTGACCCACAGAAAGCAGAACGATGGGCTATGCTGACATTCCCTGGCACGTCAGGATGTCTGCCGTCTTCTGTATTCTCTTCTAGCCGAGGAAAAACGGGAATATTTTCATATTTGTTTACAGAATGAAACATCTGATCTTATCTTCCACTTCTCATGCATACCAGGTTTCTCACTAAGTGCCAGGATAATTGTTTCTGCTATAATAAATACCCATTTAATTTGCATAAAAATATAAAGTTTACATAAATTAAATCCCTTCTACATCTAACATTTGTCAAATAGAGAGTAAACCAGAACATACAGACACACATCCAAATACCCCTTTAATAAGATGAGTGAGATTTTAAGCTTAATATTATCATCATAATTTTTCACATTTTTAAAAAGTTACCGTTTTTGTTTCCATCTCTAGCAGGAAAGGAAAAATTATATAACCTGCTGTACATGGTTCCAAACAGTGGTGATTTTATAATGATTCCGTTTAAATCTAAGGGGAAAAAAAAAAAAAAAAGGAAAAAAAAAAACCCTGCATTTTTTTTTCCAGAGTTTAGGAAAGGAAATGTCAGATCAACATATTCTGCCAAAAGAGTCTCAAATAAACCAAAAGCAATCCTGCTTAGAAACATCCAAAATACCCCTAAAGCCCTTGAAAACCCCTTGAAACCCTCTCTCACAAATAGTATACTGAGAATGATCATGGTGTCAGCCTCCTTACATTTGTGTATTAATTCATAGATACATTATAGAGAGCTTAATTAAATAATAAAAGACCATGATAGAACCAGCAACATATACTATACCCTGAATTTCATGTGAGTGAAAGAGAAGTGTTACACAGAGGGGATTTTTTCTTTTTTTTTCTTATGGCAGATTTTAAAGAACTGCAGCTCCCAACAGATTTCTAGGAAGGATGAGCCCTCTTTACATCCCTGGCTATTTTCTCCTGCAAGAATCAAATCCATAGCTGCCTGTTCTTCACACTCATTTGAGATGACGTACATTGTCGTGGCCAGTTGAAAAAAAAAAAAAATAAATTAGAGATACTTGAAAAAAAATCCACCTGGTTAAATCATGCTGTTTATTTCCCACACAAACCAGAGCTCTGCTTAAACACTCGGGTTGGCTTTGCCACTCTGGTTCCAAGTGACGCCTTTATAACAGTTGTAAACTTTATTTGCTTAAAAATGTGCAGGTTTTCACACCTATGGCAGACACCTACAGCTGAACATCACAGCTAAGCACAACGGTGCAAATTAGATTCTAATGAGAAAACATCAGTTGCTTCTTTGACAATTTTGCCATTCACTGATTTACTTCTAATGAAGACGCACTCCAACCAGCCAGCTCGCCGTGTTAAAGGTCAAAGCACGTTCAAAAAAATGCCTCACAAAATCAAGGCAAATGGGAAACCCGTAAAGAAACCTTCTCATAAAGTGGCGTGGCAATTAGAGTAATTGTGCAAAAAGCCGTCTTCGGTAAAAAGTAAAAGAAATTAAGCTGCCACTACTGTAACAGGTTAGATGAAAATCAAAATTTAATGTATTCTCCCTTGTGTCGTCTTGTTTTGTCAAGACATCAAATAGAATTGGAAAGTACAAAATAACAAGCCCTTGAGAAATCACAGAAGCCGACCTTTTTGATGTTGTTGGTTTACCTTGTTCTCAGTTATTTGAACAATGATGTTTCAGATTTAAGGGCAAGATAAAGCTTAAAAATTAAAACCCGTTGTCAGTTTGGGGAGGAGGGGGTGTTGTCCCTCCCAAATAACAGAGCATCTTACCTAATCAATGAAGGAAAATCCGTCCAAAACTAGTGCACAGAACAATTGGCAATTCCACTTATTTGTTCAATATTCAGTCTGGGTTCTATAACATTCATTCAACTTCAATACAGACTACAGATCCTCCTGCTAGCGCAGAAAACCGTGCTGGAAAGGTTAAAAAGAAAAAATAAAAAAAAAAAAAGAAAAAAAAAGAAGAAAAAAAGGCTGGGGCTGAGATATTTGCCAGTGCTGCTTCTCTCCCATTCTCTACATGGCCAGTCTAATCTGCAGATGAGTATATGGTGGATTTTTTTCCCTTTCCTTTTAACTGGGAAGCGAAGCTGAACAAGTAAGCACCTTATAAAAACAAAACAGGACAGGACATTTTAACTGAACTACAGCAAAGTAGTTTCCAGTAATGCAGTTCTGCTTTCAATAAAACAAACAAACTGCTTAAAATCAGCCAAGCCTTTCACCAAACAATAACAAATTTAGCTTATGGTGTCAGGACTTTCCCACAATCTAGTTTTGCAGGTGTTGATGAAACTACCTCTGCTACCGCTTTTCCCTAGCAAAGAGGGGACAAAAACAACCAGTTAAGTTATCCTGCTACTGAAAAACCTTTACAGAAACTAAATCCAAGTGCTGTGTCCTCCCAGCTCACATTTGCCTACAGCAGCTCTGAAAAGACTAAGAAATACAGAGCAGAAAAGCACAGGAGCTTTTCAAACTCCTTAAACTTCTGAATGCAAAAATCCTTCCCCCCTTACCTTTCTTCAGCTGCCGGAGCATGTAATCACAGACACAGAAACCAAGGCATTCTGGACTGAAATAATAACTTCAGGATTTTAAAAACAAATTCATTCTAAAGTAACAACAGTGCTTGAGCACTGTCAGCTTAAAATGGTGCATAAGGAATCGCTCTGACTGCCCTACCTCGCTTTCAATGCCTAAAAATCCATTTTATCCTTCTCCACGCAACTGTTGCAACCCTTTTCTTCCTTGCACCAACTAAAACCAACTCAACCCGCGCAGACATCAGAGCCCAGCGTCCGTCAGTGCAATCGTCTGTCCATCTGTGACGCACTGCTACGACTCTACCGTGGGGTCTGGTCGCTTTTCACACCCCAGCACAAATTTCAGCCTGAGGTTAAGAGTTACACTTCTAAAACTTGTGCAGGGCTCATCCAGCCGCAGAAGAATGTGAGGTACCCACACCTTCCTCTGAGCACTGAGGTCCCTGCAAAGACAGTGCAGGGATTTCATCTCTTCCCTGTCAATCCCATTGTATTTATGACTTCTCTTTAGTTCAGCTGAGTGACTGGTCAGAGCATGTCTCAGAGCTTTTTTTTTCTTTTAAAGCAAAAATAACACTGCTTAGAAAAGGGAGGGCACAATGGCACAGCACAGTAAAGTGAATGTTAAACAAGACTCAGAAAAAAAAAACAAACCAACTGTAGCAAACAAAAAAAATTTCAAAGCAGCCCTTCCTATCATAAGCTTTCTGATGATTTATGGTTTACCAACTCAGCAAGGTTACGCAACACTGCATGCCTTTAGATGCATTATTTGAGTCAGTTGAGATTTAATTAAGATCACAGCCTCCAAAATCCCTGTCAAATGAAAATTCACAGAAGACAATACACTATATATCCTCATGCAGATAGTCTCCATTCCATGCTCTGGAATAACATAAGTTAATCCTCGTTTCTATGGTGGCAGACAAAAGTTCACTAATTTTGTTTTCTTTTGACACTTGTGTTGTTTTCTGTTTTATGTCATGAGATCATTCCCTTTTGAGAGGGGAGGGGAGCTGATATAGGGGGAGAGGAGGGAGAGCAATATGTCTGAATATGGCAGCAGATGTATTTTGACATTCTCACAGCTCTGCTGTGATGTCATCAAGTTTTCATATAATTAACCCCTGCCAGTAAGAGCATCCTTTCATGACATCTGTCCACTGGGAAGAGGAGGAAGAAGTCAGGGAAAAAAGCACAAAAAGTGCCTCAGTCTTGCTCTCACACTAAAACCAAAACCAAACAAAATTAAATTAGGGCTACAAAACAGCGTTTACATCTTCCTTCTGTATCAAGTGACTGGCTTTCCCCAATTCATTATCTGCCCCAACTACCTCCTCACCTCCGAGGTGCTCTGACACCACACGCCACGGACGCCCAGCTCATTCCCAGCGCCTTCTCCTCCTGACGGTCCTGGTGCAGGAGAACCCCTTCACTCTATAATCCAGCTCCTCTATTTGCTAGGCACGAGCACGTTAAATAAAACAATATTTCTTACAGAGAAATTGCTAGAACTTTACTTCATTCCACTGTATTCCTATTTGCATTATCTTAATATCTGCTTGCTTATCTCATGGTTTAGAAATGACAGGTGCTAGCGGTCTTTTGTTTGACAGGCCACTACACAAATAACTGTCTTGCCTGAAAGGGCTAATGCACTACTAATGAACAATAAATCAACTTTGATTATAAAGTGTCAGACCAATCAGTTTGCAGTTCAGCTCTATCACAATCTAGGCCAAGGCAGCTACTCTGTTCAGGCAGGACTCGGGTTTCATCTCCGCAGCCTTATCAATGAAATTTTTTGGACGCAGCCACAGGAGATCACTGAAAGCCCTCTGACAGCAGATTTTCCGCTGGCTGTGAGGAGAGGACAGAGCCTGCTTTTAGAGACTTCCTAGGCTGCTACTACAATAAATATACAATCAACAAAAGCCATTTCTTTACCAGACAGAAGCACACTCTAATGACATACGCACATGTGCACATGTGTTGTAGCCGTGACTTTTAGAAGCAAACAGAAATGCCTTTCACTTTTGGTGTAAAAGATGTGCGAGATGCCTGAAAGCTCTGCACATTAAACACACTTATGAGGGGTTCGATCTGGTAAATAATAATTTAGCAGGCAGCGTGCTTACAGCTCCGGGGAGAGAGGAGGGTAAAGAGCCTCCTTGCTTACTACAGCTACTGCACACGCACAAGGCACTCCAGGATTGGGCCCAGGAGCATCAGGCATGAGAATCAGCTGTGATCCAAAAAAAAAAAAAAAAAGAATATTTTAACATTTCAGTTTATTTATAAAACGGCAAACTAGCGTGTGCAAGTCACTTTTTATTAGAAATAAACTTCAGCAATTTATTGTAGTTCACAACTCAACACTCACTGCTAGAATAAATCCAACCGTTTGGTTTTCATAAACAGATCTTGGTCACCCTGAATGATTCACACTTCCTGCCACCGAACTTGTTTTTATTTAAAAATATGAAATGGTAGCGTGTCGAGCGCCGGCACACGCACCGAGACGGCTGTGTCGCGTTAGCGAGGGGTTTTTCCCCGCCACCAGCACAAGGACAAGCCACAACTCTCACTGATCTCGGAGACAAGCTGGCTTTGAAGGAGTTAATTCCAGGGAGGAAGAGTGTATATGCACTTTGCTCTAAACTTACCACCCACTTCCTAAGGGTTCCCTCCTCCCCGACACCACCACCCTCGAAATTTCAGCTCACTCGCACTGCAACGCTGACACCGAGCCCGGCTGCGCCGAGATCCCGTTACATCCATTTCGCCGGGGTTCGCAGCACCAGTCAATGTCAAAAACAAAGCTCACTCACTTAATTTCCCCCTGGTAAATTGACTGGCGAATCCATCCAGCGATCTCGGTTCCTGACATTTAAACCTGACACTGTGTTTTCTCCGGCTGCGTGCACTTTCCCTCCTTCCTCGCTCTTCTTCCCAACTCCAGCGCTGCGGCACAGCCCGCCCGGCTACGCGCACCCGCCACTGTCACGACAGGCGCCGGGCGACACGCTCCGCTCATCACTTCTAAAACCCCCCGGCGAGTTGCGGGGCGCGCACGCCGTCCCTCCCTTACCTCCCTCCTCCTCCTCCTCCTCCTCCTCCTCCTCCTCCCGCGGAGGAGCCGGCACCGCGCGGCTCCTCCAGGCCGCCGCGACTCTTTCCGCCACTTTGCGCGGGCCTCCCGCCCCCGATCCCCCCGCGGGGCACCCACCTGGGCGGCGGCGGGCGGCGTGCGGCGCGCCGGGCCATGGAGCGGGCTGGCGGAGCGGCGGGCGCGGAGCGGTGCGGAGCCTCCGCGGGCGCGGGCGGAGTGCGGGGCGCGCTGCTCGCGGGCTGCCGCCGCCGCGCCGCCACCCGCGCGGCCCCGCCCTGCGCCGCCGCGCACACCCCGCCCCGGAACGGGGCGCCCCGCGGGCCGCCCCCGCCCCCCGCCCGGGCACCGCCGGCTGGACACCCCCCCGGAGCCCGGCGGGGCGGGGGAAAGCGCCGGCACGGAGCGCTGGCTGCGCCCCGGGAGAGCCTGCTGCCCGCCCCGCAACTTTCTCGTCTCCCGCGGAAAGTGGCTGCCGCTCTCCTGCTGCCTGCCCGACGGCTCTGCCACACAACCCCGGGATTTCGGTATCGGAAAATAGAACTGAGAATAGTAAAGAGACGACCACAAGGTGCCTGTGACGGGAGTTTGTACCAAAGCGGGGCAGAGCGGCCGGCCTGCGGAGGGGAGCGTCTCCCCTTCTTCCCTCGGGGAAGCGGCGGTAGCCGTGTTCCCCTGCCAGCCCCGGGTCCACGGCCACACCGATCTAAGGCAGCCGAACCCCCGAGCTCTGTGCACCCAAAGCCGCTGTGTTTGGGTCTGGGGCACCTCCCAAACCTGAGGTACGCCTCGCTCAGAATAAGCTTCACAAACTCAGGCGGGCGAGCTCCAAGAAATGCTTGTCCCGACTTCAGTACCCAAACTCGACCCCCTGTCCGTCTGCTCTCTCTAACCCAGGGATTGCCACAGACGTGGTGCCCTGTTTTCCCTTCCCCAAAAGCTCCCATCCATAGCACATGCTGAGGTGGATCCCACAGAGGTCACCGAGCCCAACTACTTCATCTCAGGCAGCAATATTTGTTAAAAACTCTCCCCGCTATTTCAAATACTTTTTTAACATATTCACATAGTTTCTGAAGACAAAATTGATGCAGAGAGTAACTCCTCGGTTACTTCACGTGCGAGTACAAGAGCAGACAGAAGCTGCCCTACACCATTACCAGCAGAATCTCCCGTTATTTGCAGGAGTCGGGGCTGTCAGACAATAGCCCCATTAGTGATGCTGCTGAAGAACCTCACAAGAAGCAAAGACAAAGGACCCAATTTACTGACAACTTGTGATCTGATGTTAAATGGGATACGATACGGATTGCTTTCCACCCTAAAGTGTTTTCGTGTCAGATAACAAATTTATTAATGGGATTTTTTTCAGGTCACAAAAATGTGACCCCACCCTCTTATGAATATTTAATAAGGGACTAAGGGCATCTTTTGCAAGACCCTAAATCTGCCAGAAACAGCCCACATGAATCAGAAAGTGCCTGCCTCTTAAAGGGGCACGGACGCCCCGAGCAGGTCAGCACAGACAGGGCATGGGAACAGCCAGGATTTATCCGCGTTATGTCTGTGCAAAGTCAAGCACACATGTACACACACAGCCCCCGAAACACTGGGAGCTCAGCAGTAACACAAACCATAAAGCATGCAACGCGCTAGTAATAATTATCACCTGTGCTTAAGAGAAATCCTTCCTGTCCTGGACTTCAAAGTAATCTCGAGGAACTTGGATTGCTTTGGGAAATATACGACAGAATACACAGACTTAAACTTTTCAACAGTTCTGGTGTGGACCACCTCCTCCTCCTTCCTGCTGTATTTCTAAGAGCATTGCTGTGGCAGCGTTCCCAACAGCCCTGATGGCAAAGGAGCAGAGTTAGGAAGGCTCTGAGTGTTAACACACGCTGACCAACTCTGCAGCCAAAAAAGAGCAGGGGCTGCATGCCCAGGCAGTCTCTGCAGACCATCAGAGGATGCTCTACAGACCCCAGTTGGGAAATCTTTTGATCCATCTTGTCTGCCTCAGCAGAAACTTCTCACCCACACAAGCCTCAATCCTATTCTTACATCATCGATTTTTATTTTCCAGGATCACCACATCCAGGCACACACAGCTCAATCCAAGGCCAGTGCCCTCCTTTCCTGCCCTGGTCGCTGACATGCCTGTGTGCCAAGCTCTGCCTTACTCTATTTAAAAAAAAAGGGGGGATTCTATGAAAACGACCACTTTGCTCAAGGCATTTCTCTTCTTTCCAGAGGCAAAGAAAAAGTGTAATGTGTCAATGCAAGCCCAAGGCTGTGAGAGCTACATGTGAAGCAAAAGCACAGTGCTGGCTCTGGCACTGACAATTGTTCCCAGCTTTGGGCAAGTCACCTAGGAATTTTGGTGGTTTTAGTTCTTTAATCATGTCCCTAATGTTGAGGATGCCTCTTTCTCTGAGAGCTCTGTCTGCAGTGTTTCTGGCCTGGCTTTGCAGTGGCTTGCACCATTTCAAGGCAGTCAGTAGCCTCGACATCTTTGCCTCCTCATCTGCAAAATGGGGATAATACGACTTGTTTCAGGATCTTCTGTAGTCCAGTATTTGCAAAACACTTTGAAAAATGAAAGGTGCTGTCTAAGCACTGAAAGCTGGCCACAGAACCTGCAAGCCATATTTTTAAAGCGTTTTATACCCTTTCATATAAAAGCTTCATACCTGCAAGCTCAGCCAACATCTGCTCTGGGCTAAAAACTTCAGCCTTAGTAACAGAGATGGTAGCACTTGTTAAGTAAGGTCACCATGAAATATAATGCATTTCTAAGCCAGCAAAATATTTTAAAAGACCAAGAAGAACCATAAACTCCCACTTTAATTCCATTCAATTACGAAGAGTCATCACAGACAGAGACCATCAGACAGGGATGTTCAAAACAGAACACATAAAGTAATACATTAAAAAAAACTGGGAGGGAGCGTGGCAGGCTAGATGGGGATTTGGCACTGTGTGCCCATGGGATCTGATCCATATTGGGTGGTGGTATCTTTCACCTAGGTGAAAGCAAATAATCACTGGATACTGATCTCTAAGGTCCAAGTGAGAGGAGTAGATCATGAATTATGACAAGTATAGTAGAATAAATTATTTTGCTACGCCATTATTTTACATGTTCACTTTATTCATAGACTTTTGCAGGTACCCATCCATGCAGAGACCACAGACTTGCCTACAGAAAAGCCTCAGCAGCCTGCAGGGCAGGGAAGAAAAGAAAAGACATCCACAAAGTGTAATCTTCTCTAACCAGAGTCAACCTGCCCTAAATGAGTCAATTTTATGTCTAGTTCTAATACGAGGCAATTTCTACCTAAACCAGCAATACATCTGCACTTAGTCCTCGGGATGTTCTCCTGGGCAGACACGGCCAAACAGGTCCCACTTTGTGCTCTGGCAGCCGCTAGTGGGCCAAAACAGAAAAAAACCTGCCAAACAGAAAATTGGGAGTAATTCAGCTGAACTTAGGTGCCAGTGCTGCTGTGGCACAGAGGAGCCCACCCGCCCAGTGGGGCCACGCCAAGCCTGGCAAAAAGCAAGTGCCAAAGCAGGCTGCTCAGCACTTGGACTGGAGCCATGGGCCACTTAAAAAGCAAACTGCTGTTTGCAGTTCTGAGGGAAAAAGGCCATCTCGGATATTATTCCCACTCCTGGATCCCCAGGCCCATTTTTGTGGGGTTAAATCATATTTTCCTGTTTTGAGAATGCTTCATTTTCCCTTGTTGCTGTTTGAAAGACCTACAAAAACAAATGGGGAAAACAACTGACTAAACAGGAAACAGTGTAACTTGCAACCCACAAAGTGCTGAGAAAAAGGATAAAGTAAACAGGTTTTTGGGTCATCTTTAATAATCTCAGCTACTGCCCTCATGATAAAATATCTTCAGGCAGAAATGTGATTTTTAGGCTGATGGTGTCTAACAAAACAGAACGCCAAAGCAATTAACATTTCGGTAATCCTTGTGTCTCTGTTACTCTTTTTTTTTTTTTTTGATGTGAAACTGTCATTTTTCTTACTGGCCCTGCAAATTCTGCATGAGCAACGCTCTTTAAATCCCCTCAGTGTTGTACAATGGTTTAAATTTCACTTCATGGCATGCTTTAAATTACCATTCACATCTTCATTTAATGCATCATTTTATAATGCCAGTGTTACTAGTTAATTTATATATACACAGCAGGATGTGTCAACATTCAGGTGAGTTATGAATATGATTGTACAGGAGTTATGGAAGACATTTCAGCAAAATTATGGTTCCCTCTAAACATAAAAATATTAATAATGAATCAAACATCACAGGTAAACAACAAATTTTATGTAATTGCTTCACCCCCCATGCGTCTAGATAAATAAATAAATATGGCATCATTTTTGCTCTGTATTCATATTTGATTGATCTTAATAAATTGCCATCTCCTTCCCTAATAAACTGTAATCTCTTGTTTCCGCCACAAAGTAAAATTTATTAGCACACTCTTCTACCAGCAGGTCTGCATCACTCACAACACAGTGTGCAAATTGTTCCAAGTATGCTTGGGCATTATTCATAATTTATTCTTCTGCCCCAAAGTACACAATATATTGAGAGGTAATCACCACTAACTGTTCTCAGTTACTTTCCTTAATTATGTGAGATGACATTTATGTCACATACAGTAGAGGAAATGCTGCAGTTTCCACTAAAACTCCATTTTTTTGCCATGGGTTGAAACACAGTGTTCACACAGAGAAAACCTTCTTAGGACAGGAAAGACTGGAGGTGGTATCTGGTAGGAGATGGGAACACCTCCACTTGAAAAGAACAAGCCCTGTCTACCAAAATAACCCACTGGGCATGACAACAGCGATGGCTCCGAGAGGAAAAGTAGGTGTTTTGTCGTGATGTTAAAGTTGCCATGGTAAGAAAAAAAACCACAGAATGAAACATCAACAAAACAAATGTCAATCAAACACATTTTTGCCTGTTAAGTATTAACCAGTGAACTCCTGGCCACCCCAGATCATGCAGTGCAGGCAGGCGGCCGCTGCGGGCTGGAGCTGCCCCAGGGTGCCCAGCTGGATGTTTTGGGCTGGATCACCCCAGTTTGGGGCTGGTGTGGAATGCAGTGCTGGAAGTACTGCCCTCTCCTGGTAATCTGCCTCTCTCATCAGGAGACTTTATGCTTCACCTCACTCACAAAGGATCCTCTTTAAAAATCCAGGTCTGCTTCCAGGACATCACAACCTACACACACAAATGTATCACCAGAGATATAATTTAAAATAAAACTGATTAACTATGGGCCCCTTTAGGTAATAACATCTATCAGACCATTGTGCTCACAGTCCAAGAGTACTGAGTTCTATATTCTGGTACTCCTGTGAGAACACCCTCTATCACCACTGGGCATTGCCATTTTTCACTCACTCTGCTGGGAACACATATCAGAGTATTTTCCATATATTTCAATAAAACACCTTCTTAGTAGTAATGGGCCACTGTTCCCATTTCAGTGGTCCCCAAGGTTTCATGATACAGTTTATTTAGCTGGCTCATGTTTCCAAGTTTTCTTCCAATATTCAAAAGCTATTTTTAATTTTTTTTTAAAGAAGGCAGCCAAGGGAAGAGCCTTTTCTCTTATTTAAAAAGCGAAACAGTAAAGTTGATACATGCAACAGAACAACTCGAATTATTTCCTAAAGAGGTGTTTAGTCAACAGCCCTTGTGGTTAGACAGGAGCGCACAGAAAAGCTGTGACACTGCTGGTGCTACACAGGGATGGAGTTTGGAAGCAGCACCGGGATCTCTGCTCCTGCTAGAAAAAGCAGTGTGACTCCAGGAATCAAATGCCTATGGAAAAAGAGCTTTTTAGGAAGCAGGGCTTGGTGAGGACATGTCCTCTTGACCACCACCCTGTGACGCCACAGTGGCTGAATTCCCTCCTGTGCTTCTCCTCCTCCTCGCTGTCTCTGGGTCAGGAGCATCCCCTCACTAAGCCCGGCAGGATGGGGAATGGGAGGGGAGGAGGAGGTGGAGTTGTTTTGGGAAAACAAGACTGCAGGGCAGGAGAAGCCCCAGCCTCAGCACAGCCATCCCCTGGCCTTTGGCCACGTCAGTCATTTTGATGGTGCACATCTGGTTTCGCATGGGTGAGAAACAGGCAGCCGTGCTGGCTAAGCAAACAGCCCAGCCACAGGACTTTGCTCTCCGATCCCTTGGGGTCATCCCAGCAGCTCAGAGTCCTTTGTGCATCACTAAGCAGGGCTCGCTGTGTGCTCTGGGCTTTTCCTTTGTACTTCACTCTGGCCCTTCACAGTGCAATGCCACGATCTATCACTTCATTCCAAATAAACGGCCCAAACTCAACTCAAGGACAAGGTCCTGCTTCCCTTCTCCAGGCAAATGCAGCTCCTGTCTTATGACCCATCAACATTTCCTATCCAAATCCAGCTGCTGCTTATTCCAATCCTTTCTCATTCCTGACCCTGAGCCACAAGGAAAGAGAGGATGCTGAGAGGCAGCAGGTCTTGGAGCTGGAGAGGATGTGGTGTGCCAGCCAGGACCTGTTCCTTTGCTGCACCCATCATGGCAAAAGATAAACAAGTAAATAAAAGAATTTTTTCTGTGGTCTCTTAAAGACAAAAAGTTGGCTTCCTGTAGCAAGAGAAATCACTTGAATGAATCTAAAGATTTTGGGTTGGAAAAGCACAAACTTGCTGCAAAGTGTGTAAGAGGAGAGGAATACTACAAAAATTTATCTCTGGAAGGAGACAACAATTCTCTGCCCTCAAACACAGCCAGTTCTGGGGTGGAGGGTGGCAGCAACTTTACCACACAGAGCCCTGAAGGAATTCAGGACACCTGAGGCACCAAATCCTTCACTCCAATGAAATTGCAGGGTGATTAAGCAGAGAGAATGTAACTATCCAAACTGTAATTTGGCCAGCACAATGGATCTAACACCCCTATTCTTGGGAGGAAAAAAAAACCCCGTACTGTATTTCAAGTTCAAAATCTAATTAACTATTTGAGAAAAATAATTCTGTTTTTAAAAGAAAATTCCTAACAATATAAAGAGAATTAGTGCCAAAGTTTTTGAAGAACCACATAAAATGGTATGAAAAACGTATGATATTGTAATAATAGGAATGACTGGATTTGCTCAAATGTTCCTTATACCTTATAATACAAGAATAAAATACAGTGTAAATCCTTCTATCTACGTAAGTTCCCTGTACAGAAAAATCTCTCCTTTAATAGGTTTACACCTTTAACATGTATTAGTTTGGAAAAGTCCTAGGGTGTAATTACACATCTTGACTTGGCACATTAATAGCTGTTCCCTTCATTTACTGATTTCTTTTACTGGTCAATTTGCTATTTTACTACATTGCTCTTACAGCTTGGCTTCTCCCCTGTGCTGGGAAGGGCAGAGGGGCCGAGCTGGCCACGGGCTGTGTGCGCTGCCTTGGGGAGGCAGCTTTTGATACCTTGATCTTGGCCATCTGCACGCATGATGCTCGTCTGGGATGTGCCATTTGCATCCAAGTTTGCCAGCAAGCTGCAGGTCACAGGCAGATGTAAGCAGAGCTGCCCTCACTTCCAGGAAAATCTGTGCAGAAATACACTCTACAGGCCCAGGAGAGAACGAGCCAAGCAGGGCTTCTCCAGGGCTTGGTGCCACCTTGCCGGTCTCCCTCCAGTGCCCCACAGAGCACCTGCTGCTGCCCAGGCTCCTGACCCTGTGTCCTGCCCCATGGCATGTCCTCACAAATCCCCTCTGCCACCTTGCATCCCTCAACTCCTTCCTTGCTCCAGGCTTTTGCTGTTGTCCCAGGTTTTGTTCTCTGCTCCCCTGGAGCTCCATCCCTATTGTTCCTCCTTGCCTTCTTTCTCCCTATGGTTTGAGAGAGCAGGGGAGATGCTCCAGGGACAGGATGCTCACCTTGCTCCACCACACCTGGGAAAGGACCATTTTCCCTGTGATGGAGGAGGAACACGCCCAATGATCTATGCTACCAGTCTTCACAGGTTGTCTTTCCATCTCTCAGCTCCAGACTCACAGCAGAGTTCACATTTCCTAAGCCTCTGTCCAGTTTCTACAGGTTTTTTGACAGTTTAAGGGTTTTCTTCTGTTATAGCGGAGCCATTCCGTTAATGGCTTCTCAGTACTGCCATTATAAACCAGAACTTTTCAGGTGTTTATTACTCAGCTTTAAAAATTGGCTCTAAGCTGAAATTTGGCAAAAGAAGTGTCAGCCTAGGAGAAAATTTTATATTTTGCCAATTTTACACTCTAAAAAAAAATGACCCCATTTTGGCCTCCATAAAAATGCAGCTTTTGCTGCCTCAATGACACTGGTGAAGTAACAAGTCAATATTGTAATAGTGCCAACAGAACTGAGTGATTTAATGCCTAAAATTGCTTTGAAGGTGAAGAGTGCTATTGAGCTGCTAATTATTAACTATTATTACTGATCCTGCCGCAAACAGAAAACAGAGGGAATATGAAACATCACTGGGAAAACAAGGAGGAATCGGAATGAGGGTCCAGCGCTGAACACAGAAGAGCTGGAAAACAAGAGTCAGGAGCCTTGGCAGGGTGGGATCCTCCAGCCAACGCAAGAAGAATGAACTGATATGGAAATATTATTTTTCGTTTTCCAGGACAGTATTTCAAACACAAATAAAATACAAATGACACAGTGTAGCTTGCTCCATGCCAAAGCTAGCAACGATGTGGGATCAAAATCAGCTCTAAACCAGGCTGAACTGAGGTCAGTAGGAACCTCATATTGCTCAGCTGAAGCCAAGAGAAACTTTGACATTTAATCCAACTTTGAGAAGACAGCCCTGAAGGTGCTGAGGATAGGTGACCTTGCCTCAGCTGCCCAGCAGTCAGGCATCCACGTACAAACGGGCTGGGAATTTCAAAGATCCCAAAAGACTTACATCCTCCGAATCTTCGGGATTCTTTCAAATCCTGTATGCACAGGAATAGCAGCATCCGAATCACACAGCCCAAAATCTGACCTAGGTTGATCCAACTTGGCTGTATGGAGGGAAAAGTAAGTGATCTCCACTCTGAACATTTCCAGCCACTCACTCCACTGTGTCACCTTCTGAGCAGACTGTGGTTCCGCAGCAGAAAGGTGACAGAGTGAATGTTTCTTACTTTGAGGGAAGAGTTGAGGACCAGGAGTTGCATGAGGCCAGGACACACTGCCATTTGCAATGGGCTGTACCAAAGCAGCCATGAAAAATCATTTGGGCTGCTTTCAAACACAGTAAAAAAGAAGTAAAAAAAACCCACCCATTTATCTTTCTGGAAACTTTCTGCTTGTCTAAGTGGCAGCTATTTAAATACAATTAACAAGCAAATGATTTTAAAATTACAATACATTTAGTAAGGCAGCATCACAAACAATTTGCATCTCATTAAAGTGTTTGAAGCTGCAGAATCAACCTCCCAAAAGGGCTGCACATCAAGTGGGAAACATGGTTATATCACCAGCTTCTGCACTGTCCTGTGACACCAGACACACGGTGGGAGGGCAGCAGAGGGGGTCTCAGTGTCCAGCTGAGCCCCTGGCTGGGCCACCCCCGTGGGGAGCTCTGGCCACGGCTCTCAGCACAAGGACGGATGCCACAAGCCACAGCCTTGCTGGAAGTGGGTGTAAAACAAGGAAGGAAGGAAGGAAGGAAGTAAGAGGGTGTGTGAGTGCGTGTGTGCATGTGGGATGGGCACTTTTTAATATACATTCATGAACAAAGAATTTAAAGAGATTTCAAGCTATTTACTCAGCTCTATATATAATTAAAAGTTTATAGATTACACTGCCACAAACCTTCTGAGATTGCTGCCGGGTTTGGACACACATTAATTCCCAGGAGCCTCCTGCAGAACAATCCCATACCGACGTGTGCAGCAGGAAAAGCTTCAAAGAAGTAACAGTTTTAAGTGCTTTCAATTCACTTTCAACTGATTTAGTGTGGTGGTTCC
Organism: Pseudopodoces humilis; assembly: GCF_049639895.1. Lineage (NCBI taxonomy): Eukaryota > Metazoa > Chordata > Aves > Passeriformes > Paridae > Pseudopodoces > Pseudopodoces humilis. Next base: position 17,015,271 of record NC_142212.1, read on the forward strand.
ATTTAACCTGAAGGATTCAGGAACACTTCCCAGATCACACACTGCTTCCTCTCGTACCTTTGGCTTCCTTTAGAAAGCCAGGCAGATGCACCAAGCCCTGCTGGATCCATTCTAGGATACAGGTTTTGCTAAGCACAGCTCCAAATGGTACCTGTGTGGGCCAGGGCTGCTGTTTTTGCTGTCAGTGCAGCTCCCGCCATACAAACCCTTCTGCTGTAGCCCACAGAGGGTCAGGAAGCTATTGCTGGTGAGTGGGAAGGAACATGCACGAGATCTCTACAGGTGATGCATGAACTAATTCCTAGATGAATGAGGAATGTATCTAAACAGCCTTAATTTCACTTATCAGAAGACTTGAAGGTGAGGATGTCCACAAGAGAGGATGTCCCTGAATCAGTCACATCTCACAATCAGCCTCAAGTGCTGGCACTGCCAGCGCTGAGCTACACTCCAACCACACCTTTAATCCAAAAGCTTGCTCCAAAGTACTGCACAAACTGAAAAGGCACAAACAATGCCTTCCCTAGAGTTCAGCACAAGTTCTGAAACAACGTTTTACTTGCTGTGCCTCCGACTGCAGGGGCTGTGGAGCTGCACGTGACAGCTGTTTAACGCTGCGCAGCACAGTTATACACAGCGCTGGCAGGGGAGAGCGAGAAAAGAGTTTACAATTGAATCTGCAGAGGAAATTTGGGTAAGTTGAATTATCCATCTGGAAGCTGGCCAAGGGCTGGGACTACTCCCAGGAGAAGCGACCGGTTTTGCTTGTCCTTTGAAAGGCAGCACTTCTGAGCTGCCCGTGGCTCCTGCTTGCTGCTCCTACAAGAGCAGGGCCAGCACATCCTCTGTGCTCCTCCTGGCAGGGAGGCTTTCCTGGGATCCAGGGATCTTGTTCTGCTGCTGAGAGACCCATCAGTGGTGACAAGGGGCTGAGGGCACTGATACCCTGCAGTGCTTCTGCAAGGGGAGTGGCAGCTTGAGCCTGGGAAGCCCAATAAGAAGTGAGATGGAAAAAGGAACTAAAACCAAAAACCACAGGTAAAAGCAAATCAGTCATCATCAGGTGCTCTCACTGCTCTGGGCACTGCACACCAGAGAAGTTCCAGATCCCTTTGGGTGGTTCCCAGGTCTCTCCATCCCTGGTGTCGTCATGACCAGCGAGTGTCACCCCAAAACTTCCTGCCCAGAGATGCCACCAATTATTGACATGGGCCTCATGTGCTTCTTTTTCAGAACTGTGGTTTTGTAGTTTGTCAAAACAGGATACTATTTAAATTTAAAATGTTATGATTTAAACAAAGGTGAAATAGTTACTGCTGTTTTAGCAACCAGACGTCAGGCTCTGCTCAAGCACATGCATTTTTTGGTTTTTAAAAGACCTCAGTCCGCTTTGCCAGCACACACTCCCTGCAAACCTGGATGCAAAGACAAGTGTCTAAGCAAAACAACACTCACTTTCTATGAATTACTGAACATGTGTAATTCATTTATCTGTAATATTGTGCTAAACTCAGCTCCAATTAAACAAACGAAAACACCTGCTTAGCACACATAGATCTTTCCATACCTCAGGGGAAGACACATCAGTGTGCTGTGTAGTACAATCTGGCTCAGAAGCCTACGCTAACAATGCAAAGCTGGGATTTTTCTTTTTTTCTTAAATGCACATAGGCAAGGAGATTAAAAAAAAAATACAGACGGAGATTTTGGGGATGGAGTATTTGTCTTTGGAATTTCTATCTATAGCATGTGCAGTTCTGTGATATTTAAGTGCTCACTGGGGGCTTCTCATGGGCAGCTGCACCTGAGGGCATGCATCACTCCAGGGAAAAAAGTGGGATAATGAAAACTTTAAAACACACATAACTAGTCCCAGATATTATGACACTGTAAAACTACCAAAGAGACCTCGTGTTGACAAATTTATTGAGCCGGGGAGAAGACTTTTCCTCTTCTTGCTCTGCTTCTGGACCACAGGCATCCAGCAGCTCCATGGGACATCCCTGTTGTCCCCCCACATAAACAGGCAGGAAACACAGTGAAAATCACAGTGACACACTGAACAGACTCACCCCAATGCCGGGGCTGAGACCACCCCTGGCTCCCCAGGTGTCCCAGCAGCAGAAATGAGACATGGCCTCATCTGACACACATTTTGGAGCAGCAGAGGGGTGTGCCTTTGGGGGTGCCTTGGAAAGAGGGGTGCCTTGGTTTGGGGGCCCAGGGTGCTTGGCCAGGTGCAGCAGCCGCCATCAGCAGAGCCTGCAGCCTGCCAGATCCCCTACACTTAAATCATTTCCCATTCTTTACTCACTGCCTGCAGACAATAAGCTGTCAATCAGATCCCCAGCAGAACATTTACAATTATCTTTCCTCTTCCACACCTCAGCATGGCCCTGTGCTAGCGGCTCCATTCCAAACTGTTCACACACAAGCCATTTGCAACTCTTCTGTCACCAAAACTGCCCCAACTCCAGAGGCGGGTGAGGAAATTGAATTTCCTCGTGTTTTCAAATAAAAGTACTGTGGTGGCAAAGCACAGAAGCAAACGAGCAGGCTTCCTACAGGTGTGAGGCAAAAGCAACAAGGAATAGAAAACCTGCCCCAGTAATTATTCCAGCATTCTGGGCAAAGACGAAGGCTGTTTACAGCCTTTTTCATTTTTTTTTTCTTTAACAAAATCAAAGTTACAAACTGGAAAGTTTTTTTTTAATTATTTTTGTTTTGTTTTTCTTCCCCTTTTTTTTATTTAGGACAGGGTGGTCCCCTCTGCTCACTCCTGCAGAATTAGCAACAAACCACCACCACAATTTTGCAGCTGGCCTTGTGACCACTGCTGAATTCTCCCAGAAGAAAACGGTTTGTTTTTCCTCTGGGTAGACACAGCTGAGTGAAGGACTCAAAATGAGCACACTTTCCAAGTAAAAAATAACAGTGATGCAAGTCATAACCATACCTTCCCTTGTAGTGGCAGTTGCTGACAACGTGATTTAAAAATATCTCAGCTATGTTCTGCATGATGTTAATGCTCCTATTCCAGAGAGAAATCCCCAATACCTTCGGGGCACTTTCCAAACACTGAAGCCTGAGAAACTGTCCAGGATGGGCCCATTCCTAATAGCACTGAAATCACTGCCATTGCTAAATTAGGAGAAAATCCGTACAGTCATCATTCACTGCACTGTGACTTCACTGATTTTCTGCTCCACTGTCTGCTCAAGGGTCAGCGTGGTTAACGGCGAGGAGATATTCCCTCTCCTGTTAATTGATCTGGACACATCTTTGATGGCTGTCAGACAGAAAGGTAACTACTGCCATTATGGCTTTTCTTTTTTCCTTTTACTTTTTAACTCTTGCACAGGAAATTTCTACAACCTTTTCTGATGAAAAATAACCTGTCTGATATTTCCCCTCTCCTTTAAAATGTTTATCCTGCTCCGAATCTGCAAAGTGTGATATCATCAAGGAAGGTCAAGCTTCACAGGAGCTAATGGCTCTGCTGTGTGCTCCCACCACTTTGAAAAGACGAACAATAGTCCCTCAAGTGCTGCTGCTGGTGGCACAGCGGCAATTCACCATGGAGGGTGAGAAATCTGAAATTAAAATAAACTGCTTAAAACCTGCAGATGGAGAGGGGGGATGCAGAAGACAGAATAAAACGGGACAATCTCTGAACCCAATCAACAAAGCACTCATTGTTCCAGTTTAAGGCAAGTAACACCGCAATAAATATTGAGCCAAGGAAGTTAACCTGTATCCACAGCCTCTGAATAAACACCAAAGCTGAAAGTAAAATCAATGCCAGGCCTTTGGCTCTTGCCAACTCGTGCTTTTACTCCTTGCTTGGCTTTGTTTTTACTTTTGGGGATTTTTCTTTGCCTTCTCTCTTGTTATTCATACCTTCCTGTAGGAACTCCTTATCACACAGGAAAAGGACAAACAGAAGGAACTGCCAGCACACAAATAAACTCAGTTGTGTTCTGCAAATCTACCTGGGTGCAGGTAACTGGGAAGAAAAGGGCAATTCACGGATTCATAGCCCCTGTGAAGCCAGGGGAGTCCCCACCTCCTCCCCACACCCCTTCTCCTCACGGGTGACCTGATGCAGCCCTGCAGACCTCTCTAACCATCAAATCCAGCTCGGTGTTTACCCTGCAGGGTAGCACAGGCAGCAGAGGCTTCTCTGCAAGACACAGGCATGTTCATCTCTTATAGAAGTTTGAGCACTCAGCTCTTGATCTGAGTACAAATAAACATCCTGGTTAGTTCTCATTTTTCCTCAAGTGGTTTATCCACTCCCGTGCCAACACCTCAGCCAGTAATACAGGTTTTCACAGCAAGTATTAATTCTGACTTCACTTTTAAATCACATTTTCTTCATTTGAGCATATTATATTCCACAGAACCAGGCGTGAGCATCATGCAAAAGGCATTCTGGTCCACGGTTGTGAATACAGCTGTGTAGGCAGAGGAATATTTGTTTTCCAAGTAATTTGTGCACATTCACAAAATTACAGCTGTCTGCAGTTCTCCCGAAATATCTGTCCTGATGTTTACAAGCCATAAAATTTAATCTGCCTTTTCTAGAGTTCCAACCGGTAAAATTGGAAATTTATATGTACATTATTATTTTTCTTACAGATTGGCTACTCCCCATTACATACTGCCTATTAAGCCCACATAACATCAACATTAACTTGAGGAGCCACTGCCCTTAGACAACAGTGGACAAACCTTGGAGACAGAAGGGCTCCTCTAATACACCTCATGGATCACCCAGCATGTTGCATTTCATTCTTATCTCACAGGAACTATCCCCTGAACCCCACATGAAATGGAAGTCTGGGTTACAAACCAGCTTGGGGCAACAGGCCTTGACCCAAAAAGAGCTCGTGTTGGGATGGACAGGGAAGGTTCATCAACTTAACATGTGTCCACTGACAACAGTGACCAACCATCAAAGCATCTTCATGCATCTGTTCTTGTAAGCAAAATCACCAGGGTTAAAATGATTAAATTTGCACTGTAGCCATGAACTACTGGGCTAGGTTGGTGCTTGGCATCTCCCAACAGATTTGCTTCAGATGTTTATCTTAACTATTAAGGGTTAGCCAAAGGAATTGCATTAATTTTGGGATTTAATGTCAGACAGTGACAGAACTGGCAAGGGAGCACTGAGCTGTGGTAATTAGTGCTGCTTTAACACCCTCAGTCGGTGTGTTCCACCGCATTACGTACTCCATGCGTGCTGGCACGTGGCACGAGCTGCGCACCTGCAACGTGGCTCTCACGATACAACATGATGGAAAAAACTTTCTGAGGGGCCAAGGGTACCAAACTACAGCACCAGTGACCTCGGTGGCATCGGTGATCTCATCAGCTCCAGCACAAGTGTCGCTGTCACCTGGCTCCCCCCTCCAGCACCCATCGCTACCTGAGCACCTCCCATCATCTTCCTACCCCACTCCAAAGCAATTTCAAAACTTTTTCAGCTAGACACGCTATACCCAGGATGTAGATTTTCCAATTAGTCTCTGTTTAAACATCTGTTGGTAGACTGCATTTAACATTAGTTATTTGAGCAAAGCGCAATTTGATTAGGCTGTCTGAAACGGAGCCAAAGTCTGCAAAATAATAGCTCAATTAAATTTTGTTTTGCTTTCATTTGTCTTATACTTTCCTGAGTGTGATACAGTTGCATATAATCAAGTAAACTAATTCCTTTCACAATGAGATATTTTAGTGCTTTTTCCATCTCCTCTTAAAGTTTATTTAATAATCTATTCCATCTTCTCCATGCTTCATCGAACTTCAGCCTGACACAAAGTACATTTCTTTCTTGTGCCTTCAGTCTACTTTAATTTTCCAGGCTTTCAGTGACTTGAGATTATGCGCCATTAATGTTACACCTTAAATAGATTAGTAATTTATAAAGGGAAGATTACACATATCAGGCAAATAAAAACATTTCAGCAACACAACAGCCTTTTCTTTGCACATACCACAAAACATTTTGCCAACCTGACGACACAGCTGTAAAACTGTCAAGCTCCAAAGCCACATCCAAGCAGCATTTCCAATTGTTTCCCTGGGTTTAGTTTCTACTTATTCTGTGTTGCACTTGTTGCCCTGAAACTTCAATATTAGCTCTAGAGATTTAAACACATGAGGCAAACAGCTGCTCTCTTTTACCCCAGCAAGCCAGATCAAAATGCCTTCTCTCTTTCTCTCCTGGTTTTTTTTTTTCCTTTTCTTTTTAAACAAATTGCTGTAAATCAAGTATTTCTAGCAAAGTTGATGGTCTCAGGGCAAAATTCTGCTCTGTGCTCATCACTGCAGACTCCTCCAGTGCAAACTCCTCTCGGTCGGTGTGTGAGGAACACAGACCCAATCCTCACTAAAGAAACTTTGCCTCGAGGATTAAAAAAAATAAATAAAACAGTCACAGCAAGTTAGCTGCTATGTAGATGAGTCTACGATTTAAATTAAAACATTAAACATTTAAACATTAACTTCTTTCACACTTCTGTTAAAGGGGAAAAAAAAAACCGCAGTGTGTACTCTTTGAGAGAATTCTTTTATCGGAGATTTTTGATACACAGTGCTTTTCCTTTAGTGTTTTTTAACATATTTGTTGCAAAGTGTGAACACAAAGGGACAAGCTGAAATAGGTATCTGGCAGGCTTTTCCCAGCGCGTGCTGCCGAAAGCCACAAGTACTACTGCAGTTGTGACAAACCTGTTATTTTGCTGCAGGAAGGCGAGCGACTCCTCCAGCACTCCCTGCCCTGCCACTGGCAGCCCTTTAAAATACTCCTGCAACAAAATAACATTAAAAACCCAGAGGCATCCCGAGTCCGTGGAAGTTCAAAATGGGATATGTCCTATTTAAAATGTAGAAAACTACTAAATATGACAACCATTTGATGTATGAAAATTATTCACAACCAAAAACAGACAGTCTGGAAATAGCTGGGATGACTTCATTTAGACAGAATTACCCGAATCTGTTTCTAATATACACAGTACACATAATAAATTTTTACAATATGACAAGGAAAACAAACTTAATAAAAGTTCCTGATCTTTTGTTACACAAGCAAGCTATAGCCATGCTATGTTTATAATATTTTGCCCATGATATCACAGCTCAGTAACAAAAGCTAAGCACCACACAAAACAGTTTCTAGGTATGACTTCACCTTGCTGTGCCAGCACTGCACCCATCAGCCCGGCGGTACCACCTTCCCCAAGCCACAGCCCGTACTTGCTGGGTTGTTTTTCACTAAGAGTTTCCTTTTCTCCTTCTCCCAGGCTCCCTCTGCCTTGGGAAGCTGTGGATCTCTGTGACGAGAGTTTGTTTTTTTCCAACTACACCAGGACTCATCTGAACGGTAAGAGATTTTTAGCCTGTTTCCTTCACTCCTGGTTATTTGACAAGTGCTTGAAAACCCTGTTATAAACAATCTCTGTAGGAAAACAGATGATGTCTTACGATCACAGAAGGTAATTTTTTCAAGAACCTAACTTTTTGAGCATTTCCCAGATGCACCGCGTCAATCTTCCTGCGTTTGACTATCTCAGCTGGTTTTCCAGCCCGGGCACCGTGCCAGGCGGGCCGGACTGCCCCTCATTGTCACTTCTGTTCGATGGCACTTGCACCCACTGCTGTTATTCCAGGCTTCAGGAAATTTTCTAACCACTGGACAGGCTCCAGCACTGCGCACTAATAAGTTGCAGATTGCAGCACTCTTAAGTGTGTGTGTGTGTGTGTGTGCATGCGTGTGTCAGATCGGGGCCACACTTTGTAGGAGGGGGGAAAAAAACAGTAGTTCAAAAATGCTGCCTACTCAAATTGACAGAAAAGTGACCCCTGCACTTCATCAGAAATTCCTGCAGACTGACAAAATAAAGGAGTTTGCTTTTATCACACACAGTAAGACTCATATGGAAAAATGGAAACACTACATCACTCGACCTTAGGTTGCCCCCTTTTCAACCACAGATGAATATTATGTATAAAAATTGTAAATCAATTTGAGATGTATTAAAGGAGATTCTCTTTTTCTGTATTAAAGGTAATACCTTTTAATCTCAAGATTTATTTTGTAATGTCAAGTAAATGAGAAAGACTTAATTTCTGTAACTGAATTTTGTTACTCTTAGGTCTCTTTAGCATCTCTGCATGGAGTTCACAGAATTTCCTACCCTTTGCTTTGCATCAGGAAATAATGAGCAAGCGGCACTTACCCAACACTGAGTCACAAATATTTGCCTACATTAACAGAGCATTAAAAGCCATTTTAAACAACTTAAGGAAATTGTGCTAGCCTTTGAACTGTGATTCACTATTAGGAGAAATTAGGAAACTTTTCCTCTTCTAAAGGCAAAAATCAGCTGCTGTAACCTCCTTGTAATATCATTAGGTCCTAGAGCAGATTTTCCTCTTACAGATCCTCACACAATAGATTTCTTTGCTTAATGAAGCTACTTCTGAAATTTTCCTACACTCAGTGTTGGGTACTTTGAAATTTCAATCCTTTCACATCCTTGAACTCTCATCAACATTTTTTTCCAGACTGTGTCAATAAAATTGATTACTTGCAGTTCTGAACTCTGTTCTGCACATGGAAATAAAACAATTTGTTTTAAAGTATTTTCTGAAGAAAGCAGAACTTGGCAATCACATCTCCAAGATCAAAAAATAAAAAAGAAGAAAGAAGGACAACCCAACCAAGCGAGCCTTGCCCACGAAAAGCAAAACAAAAAGAAACCTCTCCAGCAAACAAAAGAGAAGCGAGGTCCTGATTTCATGATTTTATCACGGCAGCAACGCAGGCTCAATCCCTGACATCCCCACATCATCAGGCTCGCTGCTGTCCTCCTGATTGATATATCTCCCTGTCGGATGCGCACGATCTTTTCGGATCATTAATATGTTCATTAATTTGTTATCAATTCTGGCTCGCTGTACTTACAGCGCTCGGTGCCGCGGCTCGCGCGTGCCTCGGCAGCGCCGTGCAATCGCACACGGACAGACCCCTGGCTCCCCGCTTGCTGAGATGCCTCATACCTACACCCGATCTGTTGCTTTTACAAGTTTAATCTCGGTATTAAGGAGCCGATTGTGGAACCATGTCGCTATAACATCTTCAACCCAGCTGTACATCATATAAACCGCTATAGGAGGGGGCAGTCTCCCATCATTCCTGGCAGCAGCACATACCTTTAACTCCCTAATCTGTAATACTACAAAATACTGCTCTCATTTCTTCCCAAGCACAAGTGGACTACCAGCAAGGGTCCAACAGTGTTATTCCTAATTACCTTTTTTTCACTCTTGATCCTGTGGCGCTCATAATTAGTTACCTGGGGCTGCAATCCAATTTGAAGTGATGACAAGAAAGTGATCCATGAAAAAGTAATAAGTTAAATCCAATTTCAGCCTTCCTCTAATTAAATGCACATGGAACTAATGACTCAAACCCTACCATTTCAGTGATAATGGTAATTAGCGAGGTGGGAGTCACTCTCTTTTTTCAACACTGTAGGTGTAAACCACAAGGTAAAATGGCAGGAGCACTCTTAATTACATGTGTCATTTTGTCAGCAATTTACACATTTCTGACCAGTCAGGAAGGTTTCATTTGTTTTCCCCTTCCCCAAGGTGGGTAAGGCACGTTCAGGCTCTGGCACTGCCCGCCCCATTTCCCGCTCCCAACCTGGGCAGAAATCACAGCTTTTACAAACCTGTTCTGTAAATGCTTAATGTTAAAGCAGAAAATGATACTCGGGGAGCTTTAACAAGATAGAGGGCTGAAAATGAGGGATCCTGGGTTCCACTTCGCCCCTCAGGACTGACTTCTTTCCAACACTCAGAGGCCAAACTCCCAAATACCCCAGCAGAGCTGCACACCTCAACACCACTGAGGGCCTGCAGCTCTCCAACCTTGGGCGAGTCACTTAATATCTCTCTCTCAGGGTTTACATGGCTATAAAATGAGAATAATCATGTTTGCTGGCAGTACCTTGCACTGCCAGTTCTCCCAATATGCTGGTATTTTCCTAGAAGCTTCATTTTTTTAAATCATGATATTACAGGATAATCACAGGCTTCTGTTAAGAATAAACATATTTGTCACCTTTCTGCTCAGTCTAAAAAAGCTGGAAAAACTGAATAGTAAATGCTTTAAAAAATAAAAAAGGCAGCAAAAAAGGACCATAGGTGTCAGGAAAAAAACCCCTTAGTATCAAAATTTTCAAGCTGATCACGTAATTTTGAGGATCTGACTCAGATTTTGTTCTGTTTGTGGGGTGGATGATGTCTGCATTTCACAGACACACTCCAAGAACTGACTAACACTTATAATTGGGCTTTGGGGTGAAAAATAAAGAAGAACTAAGGGGTTCTTCAGTAGAAATCAGCAAAGCTCAACTTTGCTTAATTTCCAAAGTCAAAAACAGATAATGAAAGATTCAAGTGAAATTTTCATAGGCAAACTTCAAACGCTGCAGAAGCAAAATCTTGGCCCAAGTGCAGTTGGTGCCAAAATTCCCATTGGCTTGACTGAGGCCAAATTCTGATCAATTCCTATACTGAAGAGTGAAACAGAGAGATACTCATACAAACAAAATAAATAAATTTGCAAACTTGCTTCTTTTGCCGAATTATCTGCTGCGACAATTTCTCTACAATTTCTTAATTTCTTAAATTAAGTCAATGAATTTCTTAAGTTGTTAAATTTACCACTATGCAAAAAAAACATTCCCTGGGTGTAAAACCTGAGACAACATAACTGAGACTTGTGTGCTCCAAGTGAAATGGAGCATACCCTGCCCTTCACCTCTTGGTGTTTATTACATTGTCAAACTAACGATTTCTAATTTCATAAAAAAACAATAATAATTGCCCCCAACATAAAGCTACAGCTATTTTTTTTTTTCCTTTCACCCTCTTCTATTTCTCAAGATACTGGAAAGATATATTAAGATAATATAGCATGCAAATTAAATTCTACAAAAGCCCAGCCAAAAGGCTGCTTTAAAAAGCAGCGGTATGCAAAGGCGAGGACAGCTCTGTCCTCTCAGCCTCCCCCAGTCTCACCCTGAGAATTTAAACCAAACCCAAATTCTTTTCTTGGCCGTGACTTAAGGGGAAGATTTTTTTTTTTTCCTTTTGCCAAGCAAAAACAAAAGTTTCCATCCCAGTAATTTCATTATTTCTTTCCAAACACACGCAGGTTAATGATCAGAAAATAAATTTCATTTAATCACATAAAAAAAAGTCAAGTGATGGGTTTCAATTGCAAGATACTGATTTGGACATCCTAAATTTGTTTTCAGTCCAGTATCCAACTTCCAGCTCAATGCAACACACAACATTTACGTCTTTAAAAAAAATTGTATTTTTAGTATTGCCAAAACACACATGCACTTTTACTTTCTTGGGAGAAAAATGTGTCTCTTGATTTGTTTCCAATCTGTGTGCTCTTGCCAACAACTAAAATGCTTGAAGAACCAAAATGAATAATCGCTAAGAGCATCGGCAATTAAAGCTGCAAATTTTAATCAATACATCTATTAATACAGATATATTTATCTTGGCCAGGAAATATGTGCACATTTTCAAAATCCTAAGCATACCTGGTCTGTTAAATTATTTGTTTCACAGACTCAAGGAAATCCAATGTCTATGGCAAATATATTATCAAAAAGCCTTTAGTCTTTTTTTCACTTCCAGTAATTTTTGTGGGACTGATATTTTTTCTGTTCTTTCCCCAGCTGCTGGTTATTAAATCCATTTCTTAACTTTCAATTTTTCTTTTGTTTGTGTCATCAGGCTGCGAAACCAGAGGTCACTGCCAAATCTAAACCACGGCAGTGTGCGATAGGCTCAAAATGCGAGTGAGTCATCGTGTATTTGGAGATCTGGGGTTTTTTAGCTATCAGCAGAGCACATCTCCAGTCCTGCATCCAAGTTCCTACAAACTGAGTATCTCACGATTTGCTAAAGCCCGACCTTCAGGTAGGGTTGCCAAGATCAACAGAACCCCAAAAGGACTGCAGGAGCCCACTGTCATTTAAACACTACTGAAGACACCATGTCCCAGTGTGGCCACAGAATGCTGGGATATATTTAAGTACCTTGGCTACTTAGTCAGGGAATAAAGATGGAACAGAGGAAATTATCCATGAGGTGATAACAGATTAGCTACACAGTATATACCAGATTAATCTTCTGTGTCTGTTTGTGGTGGTGGGGTTTAGAGGGTGCATGTCCAGCCCCAGTACCGGCCTCCCGTCCTGGGGCCGGCAGGACCACGGAGCATTTTAGTGGGAGAAGCAGCAGCCCAGGCAGACAGCATCCCTTCCTGTTCCATGCAAAGCTCCCCAGCACTCGTGCTGGGCGCTGCCCACCAGTGCCCTTGCCAAGCACAGCAGGGATGAGCGATGCCCACGGTGTTCTTGTTATACATGAAGCCTGTTTGTCACAAAAAAACCCAGGTGACTGCTGACTGCTGTGGCTATTGAATGAGACATCGATGTAAGTGAAGCCCAAGGATAACTTGTACATTTTTTAAACAAATTTACGAAAAACGGGCACGTTTCCCCCACCCTTGATATTTATTCTATGTACCGTCAGCAATAGGTATCACCTCGTCAGCATGGTCCCATCTGACTTCAGGGGGTGTGGGTGCTTGTGTGGGTGCGGTTTTACTCAAAAATTCTACCCCCAGCAGCACCATTTCCTTTCAGCAACAGATTTTCATTACAAGGATGCGCTTGGGGGTGTTACATCCAAGAGGATTTCCAGTACGTTTCAGACCGCAAAAGCACCAGGAGTGAGAAGGGGAAAAAAAAAAAAAAAAGAGACTGGGCAGTCATTTGAATCAGTGAGTGACAGGCTGGGCCAGCTCTCTGTATACATTAATAAATTAGAATTTTAATTGTGTCTCTGACTGCAGGAGCTGCTCCAGTACTTTAATACGTACCAACAATTGGCTATGTTATGGAATCCACGATGTGGCCTTCACTGTTGACCTCTGCAACACAATTCCCAGTCTGACTACGGAAACTGTTTGGTTTGATCCTTTCAACTTATTTGAATCCTGACAAATAAGCTCACAGCTGAAAGGTCAACACAGTCATATTTCATCCTCTGGAGCTATTCTTAAGACATCTGCACAACAAAGCACTTCTTTTAGTACCTGACACTGGACCTAGCCAGCACAATCTCTCATTAAAAATGTCCCCAGTGGAAGAGTCTATTAAAAGGCATATGGATCAGCTATGGATTTACCAAATAAAAAATTTTTGAAAGCAGTAATGTAACGCTTTGGATTACGGCTCTCGACGCTGCCAATAAAACGTATATTTGCCCAATGACAAAATGCTTCATACTTTCCAAAAGAATAATAGCCCGGCTGTAAAGCACGAGGTGTTGTCCAGCAGCCGGAGCACAGGGGTGGGAGCCAGGAACTCATGAATCTTAATCCTACCTCTAAACCCAATTCCCTCTGTGATCCTAAGTGAGTTGCTTAACCCGCTTCCCTCAGCTTCCCAGTCCAGAACCGGGATAATGCTACTTACTTATCAGACTTTCCTTCTGGGGATGTTTTGGAGATTAGTATTTGCAAAATGCTTTGAAGATGAAATCACTACACCAAAGCTCGACGTTGTCCTCGCTGGGCCAAGGGCTGCAGCTAACAGCTATTCCTCACTCAGGCAAAACTCCCCTTGAAGTCCCCATCAGCTTTATTTGGGTAAGAAGCACTGATTCGGGCCCTTTCACTTTACTGTCAAGGCCTCTAGTGATGCTGGCTTTACCTTCCATATTCTACTACATATTTAAAGAGCCTAGCATCCGCATTTTTGTCGGAAAATAATCTGAAGAACATATAAAAGGCAAGAGAAGCAGCAATGCTGTCAGGGAGCTCATGGTGATAGTATATCAAACTAAAAAAAAAAAAAAAGTAGAAAGAGCAAAACAGACATGAGTTTGACAACGTGCTATGACAACAAGAGGAAAAAAAAATCCGGAAAGAATTTGGGGCTACAGAGGCTGAAGCATCAGATATAGAAGAGTGAGATAAGATAAATGTCCCAGCTAAAGGGCTTTGTGCAACTGCAGCTGAACTGCTGCATTCAGGACCTTATTATCAAAAATCCACTGACATGCTGCAATTGCAGAGAGCAGTAATAAAAGCAACAACCAGCTGCAAACCAGCAAAGTGGTCAAGGGTCTGGAAGTGCCAGTTTATGAAATACATAAAGAACTAGATACATATAATTTGCCAAAACTGGCAAGTATATGTTAGTATCTCAGATGTTTGAGGAGTGTGAACACGAGGCAAGGCAAGGGACTGACTCAGTATTTATACAAGCAGTATTACTTGGAGCAAGAGGATGGAATTAAAGTGGAAAGTTCCTGAGCATGTGCTTTGTTATGGAAAACTATCCAAAGGAAAATAATAGCAGTCCCACCATCACTTGGGATTTCTAACACTAGAATAGCAAAAAAAAAAAAACAAAACCAAAAAACTGTGATACATGACCTAATAGGTCTTTCTTGTCTTTAACTCCCCGTGATTTATCCCACAAGACTAGCAGAATGTACTCCAAAGCCCCATATGTGTGCATACATCTTCTGTTTGGGAATGCTGTATTGGTTTTAGCTCTCTGAATTCATAACAGCACAAAGCCCTCTAATATTTAGATTTTATTTCTGAAGATGTCCATAAATCAGCAGACAATAAAAGGGGAAAAAACACGCTGATGATATGATATCCTAGTATTTCCCAATATCCTTGACACAGCAAATCAACGGTTTGAGTGAACACAGACTACAAATGGAACAGCAATCAAACAGAAATGTTAATGCAAATCTCCTATGCACACTGACACAGTAACAAAAGCTATTCCATTTTGTCATGATCCAGCCCTACCAGACGCTAATAAAAGTACATGCTCACGATTTGTAAATACGCCGTAGGTGGGACTTTCAAGAGCACCCAGCATCGATCCTGCTGCCACTTACACCAGCCACTCTGTGAACACAGGGAGGAAGCTCCTGAAGGTTCCATCCCAGTGTTCGCATGAAAGACGCATTTATTCAGCTTTTACAAGCCCCAGACCCCCATGGCTCACGGGCTTCCCTTACCTGAAGGGCTGGCTGTTTGTCATTCCTCTTCGGAGACTTTATTCCACTAACTTGTTGCTGCTGCTGCTGTTGCTGCTGCTGCTGCTGTTGCAGGAGAAGCTGTCGTGCCACCTGGAGAGCCTGTAGGGAGAAAGAGGTTGGAGAATTGAGTTCACAGCCAAGAGGGCATGGGGAGCTACACAAACAGCATAGGGGCAAGGCAGTTCCTGCTTATGGGGTACTGCTCCACTCCTGATGTATGTCCACTGAAAAAAGCAGTGGCTTCCACTAAAATAACACCTTGCATGCCATGGGGTGATATTCCCACCACTGATTTCCCACTTTGACAAAGCAGAAAACCAGCAGTAGCTGATGCTCACCTCCTGGGTGTGAGCCTCAAGTAACTGCAGGAATCCTGTGGTCAGCTCCACACAGTTAATTCTGTCCCCCTGGAGCAGCTCACAGCCCTCCTCACTAATGGGCAGCCTCCTGTGCTTTCAGCTTTCAGATGCCTCCTCTCCAGCAGATCAGGTTTTGTATACAGAAGAGGGCAGTCATATATCACTGCTCCCCTGAGCACCAGAGAACATCAGGGAAGATTCTGGATGGCCATGGTGGGAAAAAGAGGAGAGGCAGCAGCAGACAGAGCCACACTAAAGGCTGAGAAAGCTGCAAGGAGCTGGAGAGAATGCAAAGAGAAGCAGGGACAGCATTTCACCTCACCAAAATCCAGGACTTGGACTTTGATGATCCTCATGGGTCCCTTCCAGCTTAGGATATTCTATGAAAATCATTGTCAGCTCATGATGGACTCACTGGGAGGGGGCACAGCAGTAAAGGGACAGTGTGACAGAGGAGGGGCAAGGGACGTGACCCTGAAAGCATAAGCAGGCAGGATGTGGAGGGATTATTGCAAAATGTCATGCAAAGCAGAGTCCCTCAACACTGGAGCCTGCTGCTCTGCAAGGCCCAATTTCTCCATCAGGCAAGGAAAAGAAACCAAGAGAAGAGAGAAGTGGAAAAGATGAGGAGCAAGTCCCTGCCCTGGCTCCCCCCTGACTCCCCAGCCAGGGGACAGCAAGGATGATCCCTGCAAGACAGACTGTGGCACAGCTGAGGCTCTGCTGGCGAGACCCCAGCCTGCTGCTCCCGGAGGATTCACCAGCACCGGACCCAGGCCTCCTTGGTCTCCTTGGAGACGTTCAGTACATGTGTAGGTGGAAAAGTGGGAAGGCTGAAGACTTCATTAATGTAAAACAAGAAAAATAGTCCCTTTGCAAGATGCCTACATGGAAGAAGAGAAAAAGCCTTCCCCACTCCTACTGTGTATGTTCTCTGAGTGATTTAATTAATACCTCTTTAATTAAGAAGTCAGATATGCTTCAGGTTTCACTTGCTCCTTCAAGTTGCAGAGTATTTAATCTCAGCACAGAACTGCTGGGAAAGGTTTGATATCAAGGTCTGCAAACTCGACTCCCCCCATCCAGTAAAACCTTGTTATTTTATGGCCTAGGCCCATCTTTTTAGTTTTGGAGAGACACTGGTCAGCTCAGTGGACTGAAGAACCACCACTGCTGACCACGGCAAGTGGGCAGGAGAGACCTTATAATGCTCTGGCAACAAGCCCACCTTTCCTATTTAATAACAAGTCTACACCAGATCAGAAACACTCTCTAAGGGTGGATGTGATTTCCAGCAGAGCTTGGTACAGTGCAGGTAAAATTAGATTTTGCACTTCAGGCTGGTCGGAGCTTGGTGCACCCATAACATCTCTGAATTGGTCCATGTCCCTGCCATGGGTGCAGGGAGCTCCTGGGCACGGATCACACACACAGCCACCACCCCACAATGGTGCACCATCAAGAAACCAGGAAACCCTACAGCCTACCAAAGAATTCAATGCAACAAAAGAAACCTTTATGCAGAAAGTGCTAAGGACGCTTAAATAAGGTATAAAAATACCTTATTTTTATTGAATTAACTTATTTAGCTGTTAAAGCATCTTCAAGGGTGGGCAGAGGCAGCAGAAATAAAACCTACAAGACTTAAGGGGATGGGCAACAAATACTCACTTATTTAACAGGGGTGTTGTATGGCTTATTTAATTAATGAATACTTGTAAAGCACTCTGAGTTGCTCAGACAAGAAGCTCTATACAGTACAAGCGCAACATATTATTATATATTATTAAGACTGGCTCTGCAGAAGAATAATTCCAGGTAAATGTGCAATCAAATGATCATTTTAGTTCCCAGTAATTAGATTCAATAGGCCAAAAAAAACACAGGAGCCTTTCTTTAATCATACACTAAACAATCAGAACATCCCTAACCTTTCAAGCTACAGCCTTTTTGAATAAAACATCATCAACTTATAGATATTATTCCAAAAAGAACCAGTCACCATATGTGTTGTCTCTTTGAAATACAGTTGCTATAGCAGACCCTGCATGCATTTCATGTGATATGATCATATTCTATCCGTTCTGGCAGCTGAGAGGTTGCACAATTAAACTGGCTGCCAGAAATTTTTGAAGATTCCCAGAACAAGTAGCCATACAAGAAATGCCTGCTCTCTACACTCGAGCTGGCCACGGAGCTCCATGGAGCTTTGGCAGGGTGGCCACTGCCACCATAAACCCTCACCATGACTGACCCCACACCAGGGAAGATCTCTGGCTGTGGGGACAGGCTGGCACTGGCAGAGCTCTGCTGGAATAAAGCCAGAGCTCTGCCCCTGCTCCAGTCCAGCTGCACAGCACCCACATCCCTCACACCCACCACTGTCAGGGTCTCCATTCCAGGTGACATCTACACCACCCCATTCCATGTCTAGCTGCCACCTGTGCTGGCACAAACCTGGACCAGAGATGGCAAGAGGGAAGGACCAGCACAGAGGGTGAAGCAGGGCTGGAAGGAAAGGATTAGGAAGAATAAAAGTGGTCTTGCATCAGGGATACAAGCAACCAGGATGGACAGGAACATCAGAAGGAAAAACAAGGTAGATGCAAGTGAGATGGCAAAATGCTGACATTCCAGGGATTACAGCTTGAAGTGGCATTTCCCATTTCTCCTCTCAAGATTTTGCTTTTTCACTTACAAATAACTGACAGCAGTAAAAGCTGAGCATCAGATGAGCTTGGGTTTAAGATGTGGAAGGTTTTTTATAGCTTAGATATGGTTCTTACGGAGCATCTGCATCAAGGAGCTACCATGGCCTTGGTGGTACAGTGAACACAGGGATCCCTCTGCCTCTCTACTTCTCCCTGCTCAGCCTTTCCTCCCTCCTACCTCAGACCAAGACCTGTCCTTGCCACTCCAAGCCACATCCAAACTCCTCACACATGATAGGACATGTACAAGAAAGACGGCTGGCTTGGGATACACTGACCCTCTCACACACAAAATACTTCAAAGCGCTTTCGGAGCTTGCCTTCATGGAATTGCTTTGCTGATGTCAGTTCAAGCCCGGTGGACACTCGTACAATCCAAGCCAAGAAGCATCACACCTCTACCCCCTTTCCCTGGTTCCAGGCAGTGCCGCTCCCGCATGGAGCTCATCCCTGGATGCCGGCGTGGGAGCCCTGCTGAGGCTGCCGGTGCTGCACAGTGCTCAGGCGAGGATAGACAGGGAAATTAATTTGAGTGAAGTCAGTCCCACAACCTTCATCAGCACGGAGATTCGCAAGCAGGCCTGTACATTAATAAAGCTTCCTGTGGGAGTAGATGTTGCCTTTGATTTGCATGTGAATTCAATGCTAGTGAGAAGTGCCAGACTGTCAGACATGGAGACCAAAGTCTCTTATCTTTCCAAAAGCTTCTGTAGCAGTTTCCCCACATTTCCTTAATCATCTGCCTTGTCCTCAACTTACTGAACAGGCAGTAGAGAGTAAAGCTGGATTCGGTTCAACTTCTGCTGCTGCCAAGTCCTGAAACAAGGGTGCCAGGACTGTTTACTGCTAGCCAACAGCTCTGCTAACGTGGCCCTCTCCTCACAAGCAGGTGCTCTGACATCTCCAAGCTCTTTTCACACATTCCTCCCCACTGTGGTAGTTACATCTTAAATCTGCACCACGTGCTTGCAAGTGAACAATTGCCAGGGGCCATGAAAAACCAGCTTGTGTTTGTGCATCCAGACAACAGCGTGCTCCTTCATGGACAGGCAGGTGATGATGCCAAGAGCCCCCGAAACCACAGAGGTGCTTCAAATATCTGGCTCTGTATTTACCAGCAGCCACAATATCTGCACTGCTCAAAGAGCCTGCAAGCTTGGACAAAGCTTCTTGGGACACCCAGACACTCCAGCAGTGAATCACAGAGCAGCAGCAACCATCCTCCTCTCTGCACCAAAACACAACAGGGAAATCCTCTCACTTACCAAAAAAAAAAAGAGAAAGAAAAGTATGCCCCCAGAAAATGAATCTTCTATGGATTTTGGTCACTATACACATGGATTTGAAGGACAACATCAAGGAAAGGCTGCCTGCCAGCCATCCTATGCCTAAATGCAAGATACAGTAAATGAACTCCCAGGGTGTTTTCTTATCCATTAGGAAATCACCCAGACATAAGGAGATTTTCTGGTGTAAAACAGAGATCAGTAAAAATGCAACTGAAATACAGCACTTGAGAGACATTGCACAAACTTGGAATGGTATTTAAGAGTCAACACTGGGTGACACCTAACCCAGGAAAAATGTTAACAGTACATTAACTGTGAGATGAATCAAGCCTGTTTCATTCACAGCACAAGTGGGAAGCCCCACTGAAAAGCCCTCTCCCTGTGCTTAGGGAAGTGCCAACCATTTATTATTTCCCAACCACTTAAGCACCAGGATGGGAAAAAAAAGTACACATTTGAGATGACCAAGACAATTTTACTGCAAGACAGACAGAACGTGACTTGTTTGCCCAGCTGTTGTTTGCCCAGAACACTGGGCACTGTTATCACCCCAGTTAATGTTGTAATTCAACATTTCCATGCAAGCACCTTGACCTTTCAGTTTCACCATCCTCTTTGGGAAAGCTCTGATGAAGGGTAAAAATGCAGCCCTGCCTCTGAATTCATGTAGCCAGAAACCTGATTTGGGAAGGGGGCTGGGGAAGGGAAATACATTGGAAAAAGAGCGTAGAACTTTAAAAATAGAAATGCTGCTTGAATGCCATATACTTGCTTACAGTGTCAGTACATAAGGAAAACAGTAACAGGATCCAGTTGCATGGAGCCTCTTGCTAACTTGTTCCACCGCTGCAGCCAGTACAAGGCAGCAACTCTCCAACTTTTTTCCATCATCCTATTCCTACTGAAGAAATAGTGCTCCAGCTCCTCCCTTCCCATCTGCTCCAACCAGTATTAGTATCAATCAGTTATTAATGAAATATGATGACCTACAGCTATAATAGGCCTGGCTCTAACGCCAGGCGAAGCTTGTTTCTGAACTCGAGGTTTATCAGGCATGTAAAGATCAATCCAGGGAACTTTAGGATGTATGGAAAGGTATGTACACTGGAGGGTGGGGAGAGGAGCAGCAACCATGAGGATGTGAAAGAAAGGGGTGTCCTGTCCAACTGCCAATTCCCAGGGCACTTGGGCAGTAATGAATGGGCTGCCTCCAAAATATCTGGATAAACATGCACTCAGAAGTTGCAAGGAGGGCACAAAACAAAATCCCATATGTTTTTACAGATTCCTAAGGATTCCGGGCCTTTCCAGGTAGACAAAGCGGCTTATCAGAAAAGCAACTTGAGAAAGGAGGAGGGAAGAGTTCCCTGAAATCAGAGGCGGTCCTGCAGCCATCTGAAGTGTCCAAGCAATAAATCTGGAAAGTTAGTTGTCAGCCAACATCATATACTGTCCATAATTTCAGTTATGGTCATTAAACAGCAAAATAAAATGAAACAAGCAGAGAGAGATGAGAAGGGAGAAACTTTAAGGGCAAAATCTGCCCTTGGAGCAAACATAACACTACACTGGTCCCAGATCTTGTGTGTTGACCTCCGATAGCTGTAAGCTACCACTACTGCTCAACTGCCCCACTGAAGTTTGGGCAAAGCACTGCTTTGCAGCAGCAGACATGCAGTCCTCCCATCCTCTGTTTCTCCCCACATTTCATGCCCTGAGGAATCGCCCCATCGGCAGCTCCAGGCACCTCTCCCAGAGGAGCACGGCCCACCTCCCAAAAGGGCTTCTTGCTTCCCTTCAGTCTCGCAAGGCAAGTACCTTTGTTTCTCCTGGGTGGGACGAGGGGGAATTTAGACTCAGCCAGCAATCTCTCTTCTTTCTCAGCTCCCATCTGTCCTCACACCCCGCTCCACTCCACAGCTGCTCCCAGCAGAGCGGCAAGATGCAGCTCTCAAGCTCGGAAGCCCGGATGCACCCGAGCTTCAGAAATGCTTAATTTCTCTCCCACTCCTGCCTCCTCTACCTCCTCTCCTGCGACACTCTCTTCTCCTGGAGCAGCAGATGTAGAGGAGCGGTGGTAGGAGGCAGACACATTGGAGGGGAGCCCTGCTGCAGTTCTCCTCCGGCAGGCTCAGGAGCCGCACAACGTGTGGAAACCAGCGAGGAGCGGAGCAGTATGCAAAGGGAAAAAAATAAAAAATAGTGCAAAGCGACAGCAGTGGGTAGTGCTGTTCCTTTGGGAGGAACAGAACAGGGGGAGGTGAGATGAACCAACTAGAGAATAGGAAAGGAACCAAAATGAAGAGGAGGAATAAAATGTAAAAGATGCAAAAAAGAGAAGCAGATGTTCTTGCAGCACTTATTCCCTCTGACATTCGCGCCCAGCTCTTCCATCTTCCTCCAGAACTGGGAAATGAGCTGCTACGTGCTCCCTTCCCCATTGCCACCACCCTGACCCTGTGCCACACACAGAATGACACAGCCAAGAGTCCCAACACTGCTCTTGGCACCACAGTGGGGAAGCGTGAGGATAGCTACATGGGGCTCTGCTATGGAACACAGCTAGGATGCAACATAACCTGGTGAAGCACTCCTGCTGTCCAGCCTTCTCAACCACCTTGGATTCAAACAATCCCCATCCTCATTTCATCTTCTTCCTTGTTTCATTAAATAATCCTTCTCCACCCACCCTGTTCCCAGCTCCACTGCTGCAGCAGAGGGATGTCCTGAGCCTGGGGAGATGTTGCAGGTTGTCTGTACCCAGTGCCTCACTTGGCTGCAGCAAATATGCAAGGCTGGTTCCATCCAAGGGCTACCAGCCAGCTCATCGTGGAGGGGAGCTTCAACAGCAATCCTTCACTCAATGAAATGGTCAGCTGGCCATGCAGACCACAGCAGACTGGTCTGGCCAAGTGACTAATGGGTGATTCCCATGCTGGAAAATGAGAAGGGACCCGAGGTCCACATGTACAAACCCTGGCTCACATCCTGTCCCTGATGTGACAGGGGCACACTTGGAGCAAGGGAGCTGGCAATGTGCCTCATGCTGAAGCATCTCCTAGAATAGTTCAGTCATAAGGAAAGAAGATGAATCTTTATTTTTCTTCCAGCAGGCTTAGTTTCTTTCCTCTGGAATAGATCCTGGCTACCAGTTAAGGAGATTCCCTCCAGAAAAAGGCACTGGAAACAGAAACCCTTTCTTCCAAACCCACAGGGTGGAGCTGCCTGTGTCCCAGCTCTGCTGCACTTCGTGGGCACTGAGGTTACTCCTGCCAGTGGGAGGACGAGTGGACTCCATGCCCCTGCCCTGCCATCCCACAGCCCATCCCATGGGTCCCTGCCTGTGAGGACCCAGCACCACACAGGGGGAAAACAGATTTCCGAAAGAACCGATTTTGTTTTGCAGTTTATTCATGAACTCCACCAATTTTAGGGAAAAGGTGGCTGAGATATTTTCTTCAGTACTTGGAGCCACTACGGGGATGAAGGGGGCAGGCAGCGAGGGACAGCAGGGCGAGAGATCAGCCTCGGCCAGCGCCAGGAACCTGCAAACCCTGAACCAGCTACATCAGGGACAACAGCTACAAAAATCCCTTTTTTGAGGCATAAATGAAATCCTCAGGCGGTTACACCGCAAAAACACCTTCTGTCCCTTCTTTTAAAGAGTCACAGTCAGGACTCATCAAAGCCACTTAAAAAGTATCTGGCAAAAAGTTCCCAAACATTAAAAAGGGTTCTCTTTATTTTGGCATGCCAAGACTCACAGCATGTAGCGGTCTGTACCAGCAAGAAAGGAGGGATGGGCCAACACATCCTGGTAAAATGAGAAAGGATACAAATCTTGGCTCCCCGTTCAAACTGAACCAGAACTGAACTGTTCCTGAGTGATGAAAAAAATCTTATGGGATTTCCAGCTCATTTCTGTAGGCCCGAGATCAGATTCTGAACTACTGTGTTTATGCAAAAGTGAACCAGACCTTTGAATATTTGGAGTATTCACTGCTGAGCTGCGTTTTTCTTGGATGTCAAAAGCACGGGAAGTTCTCATATTTTTTAAAAGAGAAGAGAAGAGGGATAAGGTGGGGCGGGGGGGGAGAAGGAAGAGAGCCTTTTTGTTGCTACAACATAAATAGTATATTGCATACAGCTGCTTGCGCGCTTCCCTGTGTGGTCAACAAAACAGGGAACATATTTTAAGCTTGTTTTCCAAAACACTGCATGACAAACTTGTACTCAGAGGCCCATGAAATACAGCCCCTGACTGTGGACATCTCACCACGCTCCATCAGACACTCGCTGCTGCTGAGTGAATGAAAGAAGCAAAACATTGGGACAGCCCAAAACACGGAAAACTAAAGCTGCAAATCACATCTCTGCACTTCTGTGGCACAACCTAATTTAGAACTGCTTGTAAAAACTTAATTTTAACAGATTCTGGTAAAGCAAAAATAGGCAAGGTTCAGATGGAGGCGACAAAAATGATTAGAGGGCTCAGCAGATATGAGGTAAGATTGATAAGGGTGGGAGTGTTTAGTTTAGCGAGTGATGAGTAAGAGGGGAGATGATAACAAGTACACAAATTGTGACTTGGCCTGAGAGGGTACATCTGGTGCTTTTGCCATTTCTCATAACACAAGAAAAAGGGGACACTGAGTGAAGTCAGGAAGAAACAGCCACCAAAAAAAAAAAAAAAAAGCAGATAAAAGGATTTTTTTTAATACACAACTCATAATTACTCTCTGGAACTTACTGTCACAAGATATGACCAGGGCCAAGAGCATGGGGAGGATGCAAAGAAAGGATCAGACACTTGCAGAGATAGTCATGAGAGCATTTACAGCTACCTTTGGAAAGATAAAAATAGAAATCAAGGTACAAATGTTTATGTTTCAGGGCACAAACCAACCTTTAATTGCTAGAGGCTGGGAGAACATCTTCCCTCATGGACAGGTCCTCCATGGGCATCTGCCCAAGGACTTCAGCCAGGGCTGGAGAGATCCCCTGTCCAACAGGATGCAACTGCTCCTGCTCTTCCAGGTACCTCAGTCCTGCACCTCTGATCCCAAAGCCCATTCCTCAGCCCATCCTGAGTCCCCTCAACCCTCAGGGAGCTTCTGGGCAAGGGGGGCCAGCCACGTCCCCCAGCCCAGCCTCTGCCCATATCCCCTGGCCCCAAGCTGCTCATTTCCTCTTTCTTCTTTACATCACATTTAAGTTTCAGGTCCTTATTCTGACAGCCCTTCCTCTCCCTGCAATTTCGACTGCCATTTTTTCCTCCCTCAAACCCAAACCCCCAGCTCCAGCCCCTGCCATCCACTTGGGCTTTCCAGGGAGCACTGACCCCTGGAGCCAGAAGGCGAAGCATCCACCTCCTCCTGCCCAGACCCACCAGCCATGCACAGACTTGAACGCAACTTCAAGATGCAAAGGCAAATTTTCCCTTTCTCGATGTGAAGCCGTTCCACAGAGGAAACCTACATCCCTGAGGAGGAGGAGGACCCTGTTGCTGATCTGGCACCTGCGAGGCAGCGGCAGTCAGGCGCTATTACGGACCGCAGAGCTCATCAACGCGCTGGAACTGACATGCCACTCAGGGAGACAAAGAGAGATTTTGAAAGCAAGTCAGTCTATTAAATTTATACCTACCTGCACAATGTGAAGCAAACCACATCTCGGTTTCCTTTCATGTGCATGACAGTCTTAACTTGTTTCTTTTAATCCCATAAAAGCAGCTAAAGCATGCAACATGCTTCCCGGAGATGAAGCAAACCTGTATTTTACTTCCTGACAGTGATTTAGTTTATAGGGTGTTGATTTTTTGTTTTTTTAAGGATTTTTTTTTCAGGGAAGATAATGAGCATTGTCCAAAGCTGGTATTATAAAGGAAATACTACATGCTACATGCTAGACACCTGGCATTTAAAAGAGAATCCCATAAACTAACACTGTCTGTAACGGACCAAACACAGCTGCAACCCCTCACACTGCACAGACACCAGCACTGGAGGCTGGAAGATCCCAGCATCTCTCGCCAAGGTTTTTTTTTTTGGAAATCGGCACCCTTCTGAAAATTCAAAGCATCTCTCATTTAGTCAGTCACACCCCAAGTAGGACCGGGGAGACAACCAGGGCTCAATAAATCCAGCAAATCCAAAGGGCCGGAGCAGTAATTCATGGAAATATTCCAGGCAAGGGGGGGGGGGAGGGGGGGGGAGGTTTAAGTGCCTTTAATTCCCAGCTGCAAGCCCAACAAGCTGCCAGAAGGCAGAGACCACTGAACACAAGGGGTTAATGGCCTTGCTAAAGAAAATGATACACATAATTTCCTTTTATCATAAAACAATACGTTTATTATTTTCTGTATATCTGTTAAAGGGCATGGCCTTCTGAGTGGAAAACAAAACACAGCTTGGTCACATGTTTATTTGCTTCAGCTACTCCCTTTCCCTTCTGATAAATAATCAAACATGCCATCCAGAAAAAACAAAACCAGTGAGCTGGGAAATTTGATGGTCATCAAATAGACTAAGATACCAAGAAAAGCAGCCCACTGTTCCCACAGAGAGTTTTCTGCCCCACACCTACACTAACATCTGAGTAAATAACTTCAGTCACTCTTTCCATTTTCCCCATGAAATTACTCCTACTGTTAAACAAATTGTCCTTAAGGCAGTTGCAAACACCATTTTTTTTTTTTTTCTGCAAAGTAGAACAACTTCTGAACATTAAAAAGCCAGACTAGCAATATATTTTCAAAATATGTTTGTTGTACTTGTGGTTTGGCTGAACACACAGCTTGATTTCTCTCTCTCTCGCTCTCTTTTCTAGGAAGATGGGGGTTTACAGTTTGAAATTTTAAAGTGTATTTGGATCTTGGAGAGGCAGGAAAAGCCTCAAGGAGGATGGGTTTTCTCCATAGGACAGGCAGCGTATTTTCCATTTTCTCTTATGTTTCACACTATATGTGCACCACGAATGCTTGCCAAAAAAAAAAGAAAAGTTACCTGCTATTTCAGTGGACTTTTGCGGGGGGGAGAAACCACTGAGAAATATCAAGCAGTTTTTTAAGTCACTTGAACAGAGGGGGAAAAATCCAGCATCCGTGTTGTGACATGGATTACCCAGAGGATCTACACTATCTTCCAACAACCCCTGAAGACCATTCATACAACAATCATTAATACTGAAAAACTGCAGAGAAAATCCCTCACGTGAGAAGTTAACAACCATTACCCGGCGTGAGCACGCTTTCCCTTTCCTTTTGTAGTACCACAGGTCTAAACAATAGTCATATGAATGAGATAATAGCCATGCTTGTCTCAGCAGCCTGATTTTTATTAGCATGAAATTGGTACAAATATTAGCGAGGCTGGTTCGCATGCGGTGCCAGAGCCACGATGCAAACAATTTGTGGAAAACAAAAAAAGCCACTGGGTTTGCGCCACTTTTGCTGCCCAGAGCAGCAGCCACGTTTCCCTTTCTTGGGGGGGTTTGTTGCTTAGGTATTTCTGGCAGTTGTGCAAGGAGAAGCTGCAGCACCTGATGAGGAGCAGGGACAGTGGCACATAGCTGCTCCCATGCCAGAGGGGTACTGCAAGGTGACAGGCGCCCCAAAGAGGACTCAGTCCTTGCCACAGCTCTCCAAAGCCATGCCAAAAACCCCACCCTTGTCAACGCTGCCATAAACAACCTGAACTGGCTGCTTTTTGCTTGAAACCAAAGCAATTCCCCACTCCTGTGCTCCAAGCTGCCTGCGTGAGGCAGCGCGTTAAAAGTTCAGCCCTGCCTGCACGCTCCTCTCGTCTGAGCGCTCGCAGAGAAAATGAAGAGTTTAACAGAGTGAGCTCTTACTGTCTGCCTTTAGATTTCCGTCTTCGCGCTGGAGATGTTTCTGGCTGTTTCTGTGAAGCGGGGGCTGAAGAATGGTAAAAAGATGTTTGAATAAACAGGAAGTGCCGTGCAGCCGGAGCACAGGCTGGAGGGAGACGCTGGAGCACTGCCCTTCGCAGCAGCCACCGGGCTCTGCCTCCACAGTAGCAACCTCTGCTTTTACTAAATGACAAAGGAACCGCAAAGCATTCCTTCCCTAATTCTTCCCTTGCGAAGTGGTGAGATCAGCTGGAGCTCACAGGTAATCTCAAAGTTGGGCTAAGCACTACACCCGGCACAAAAATCTAGTGACTCTGCACTATTAAACCCCCCATCTGTGAGCAGAAACAGGCAGAACTAATTATGTCCCCAACCAGACCAAACAGCAGCCAGAAGCACACCTCGCTTCTGTATCCAGGCAAATTCGGATTTGCACGGAAGTCCAGCCAAGCTTGACGTTCCTACCCTACCCAAGTGCTGTAACTTGCTCTGGAAACTGGCTGGGGAGGCTGGCCGGGCTGCAGAGCTGTTTTCTCTAACTGAGTGAACTGAAATATAAACAACCGCCCAAAAAACACAACTTGTCTTGGGCGCAGGGACTCGCACTCAGCATCTCCAAAAGTGTAACTTCAGCATTCTGGCAGATGCCACCCCTCCTTCGTCATCTCCTTCCCCTCCCTAAAACAAACTACCTATTTAACTGGAGATGACTAACTAACCGTCTCCCCACCCAATTATCAAAGCCCTGTCTACTGCTGTCATATTGGTGACATGACACAGATATTGTCAAGAAAAAGTAAACTGGGGCTGGCACTCAAAGGCAGCTCGTGAAGAGATGAGCAGTCGAACAGCCATATTCAATAAAAAAAGAGGAACAGGATTCCTTTAGAAAATGTATTGCTGTTGTGGCAACGTGCTGCTGCCACTGAAGGGACTGATTTGTTATTTAGCATGTAGTCTTGGACTGTCTGTCATTCTGGGTGCTAATGCTCTGCTAAAATAACTCATTGGGAGCTGTCAGTGGGATGTTTACATAGGCCCCCAATCTTTTCTTCATACAAGGAAATTTTTTACTGGAATTCATCTTCTTTTGATCTCACATTCAAAGCAACAGCAGCTTGATAGACATGCAAGTCTGAAAGCAAATCCAGACACTGAAGATAAACCGCCAGAGTATGACAGGCAGGAGCATCTAAAGCTTATAAAAATGAAGAGAACAGCATGTCGTCTGAGTATTACAATAGCAGAAATCAAGAGACATATTAGGTGGAACTGATCAGCCACAAAAACAGTTCAAAAGGCAGATCATAGAAACAGAAGACTAAGCTAGAAAAAAAATAAAATTGGAAAGATCTGCTTTACAGAGGCATCACCTCCTTTCTGAGCACCGCGGCGTTTCCGCTCCAGCATGTAAACTTAAGGGGGAAAAAAAGAACAGGGCTGGTGCTGTCTCTACTAACTCAGCAGTTCTTACCTTCAACTCACCAATTAATTTGCCGAGTGTATGTTTCAATTACGTGTTATTCAAAGTGAAATAAAAATAGGACACCGTGCCACTTGCATCTATAGCCCAGCCCTCCCCAGCACCACAGGGATGGGGAATTGGTGCCTCTCCACTAGGAATTGCATCCCCAAGCAAGGTGCAGAAGGGGCCCTGGCCTGAACCCCTGCCACGCTTTTAGGTTGTTCATCTTTCCAAGGGCTGAGTCTTGGGATGCTCCTGAGCTCTGACTCTGCCACCGGTGCAGAAATATTAGTTCAGAAGGTAATTTTATTTAAATTGAATTACATGTGCCACAGAGTCCACAGCTATGTTCTGAAGCTGACACTTGCCAGGAAACAGTTGCTGAAACTTTCTCTAGAAAGCCATACATTTTTAATTTTTCTTCCCCAAATAAGCTTCTTATTCTAATTGAAGTCAGCAAATATAATGAAAAAGTAATTCTCAAACAATTTTGTACTTAGAGCTATTTGTTAACAAACACTGAACGAGCAGCAGTGTTAGGTTAAAGGGCAGCAGGATTCCACATTATAATTTAGCCTGTGGTTATTTCTGATTAAGAACACCCTCCAGGACGGCAAAGCAAGATCTTCTTTTGCAGCAGGCATAGCTTTTAAAATTAGCCTCTTCTCAATAATAAAACCAACAGGAAAACTGTGGATTTAAAACTGTATTAACCAATTTGAAGTGGTGCAATCAGTTTATGTCTTATTTTCTGCAAACCACTGTTCCTTGCCTTAGTGAAGTTTCAAATGTAAAAATGCTGCCTGGATTCTGAAAATGTTGTAAGAAAGTCACCTTCTGTCATGCTTATGTAGCTATCTAATGTGCTAAAGGCTGATTATTTATCTTTAAACTGTACTAGTTTAATCTTTTAAGGTCACCACTAATCTGCTCCAACCTTTTAAAAAATAGCAGCTTTCAAGACTTACTGCTGGAATCACTAAACTCTGAGCTGAATGTCATTGTAAGGGATACATTAGCCAGAGTGAGTGTAGTTTTACAATGTAAACACCAAATATAAATCCCCACCTAAATGAGAAGAAAAATACGATGTCCATGCCAGGAGAAATATCAGTAAATAAGGCCAACGCCGTATTATTTCACACAAATATCGTTCCAAATCATGTTGCTATTTCTCTCTCCTCCACCTCCCTTTCCAGTGAAAAACTTGGGTATAATTTAAAGGATCATTAGGTGTTTTTTCTTTATCTTTTCCCTTTCTCAGCAGCAACTTTGCCTGCCTGCTGCGAAGCCTCCTGACCGCATTTGGAAGTTGTTGTAAAGTCCAAAAACCCCCTCACAGGTTATTTGTGTGCATTTGCTGCACAGTGGCCTTTTATATTCTTCTTTTTCCTTTTCCCCTAGACTTCTTCTGGACTTGAATGTCACAGTAGACCTTGAATGTGAAATGGCTTCAAGCTAATTGCTTTAATTGCTTGAAGATGTGCAGGCAGGTGAAACCTGATCCCCTTGGCCATTGTAGAGACCAGGAACAACACAGGAATGTTTACATAGTGGTTTGAGTTTAATAGACAGTAGAGCTGAGTTTCAGACAGCTAGCAAAAACACAGCTAATAGGTGACCTCTTAATGTAGTCCTCCTTTTTAAAAACAAAATACAATTTCATTTTATACAAGCCAATGTCCCTAAATGCCAAGGTTATCGGCTTGACTTTTTGAGTGAGCATGCACTGTGTTGCACCTGACATTTATACCAGAAACTCTATCCTGAATGCATTTCCCTCTACCTTAAAACAAAAAGCACTTTATGTGTCAGTCACCTTACAAACAGATTAGAGCTGGATGGGGTTTCCTCATAAGTGCAGTCATTTTAATTTAAAATTGAGTGTTTCTCACAACTGTCGTATTCCCTCCTCCTCATCCCCTGGGCACTCCTACCCTCTGGTGGGCACTGGCACAAGTCCTTGGAAGGGTCTTCTGGAAAGGCCAAATACTTTTACTGCTTTTCCAGAGCTTGCAGTGCATTTGCACCACACTGTTAAGATACGGACTGGCTGCGACGCGCTTTTGCAAAGGCACAGTTTGGTTTCACACACGGCACAAATTCAGCAGCTCTTCCTCAGGCAAAACTCCTCCTGACTGAGAACTGCAGCATTCGGGGTCACTGACGATCGGGTTTGCTTTCCAAGAATCATGAGCTAAGTAAAACACACTTGAAAGCAGCCAAAGACCAGTGAGCAGGTACAGCACAAGTGTAGAAAGCAAAGACTGAATTTGGCAGCCACAGTAGCATAAAGGTATTTACTGTAGGTCTAGTCCAAAAAACAAACACTGAAAACAGGTAATAACAAATAGTCACTTTCCTGGCACAGGAACTTCAAGTTTTGTTGCCAATCCTAAAAAACAGTTAAAATCACTTGTATTGAGTGAATACCAGCCGAGAACTGACATGTGCTGTATCCTAGACAAAAAAGGAATTAATAAAATAACATTTGTGGAGGAAGGAAAAAGGGAAGGCAGTCTGAGACATAAGACTGGAAAAAGCACAAACACACCGAGGCAGAGGAGACGAGGCCAAACTAACGCATATTTGATATGAAGGAGAAAGGAAAGCAATTCTCTGCCACACAGCCCTGCAAACAAAGGGCATTTACAGTCTGATCTTGGCAATTCCACTCAAAAAGTTTCAAATTCTCCAGTACTTTTCGCTGTACCCCTTGAACAGAAGCAAACAGAAACAGGAGGGAGGCTGCTCTAGCCACTCTGGATGCAAACTGTGGCTCCCAGGAAGACAATAGATGCTGGCTGCTCTACCTTGCCTGATATTCCCAATCCTCTGAAGCAAATGAGTAACTGATCTTAAATAATACAGAACAAAGGGAACAATAGGAACTGGAAAGCAAGCTGGGATACTTGGGAACATGCCTCTTTCTTTTGAGAGAGAATCTCACCAGCACACATGCACACACAGAGTTACAGAACCACAGAAGTTGTTGTCCTGTGTCGTCCCCCCCAATCCCATCACCTCCTTAAAAGCTCAAATTCCAACCACTGTAGGGTTTTAATATATTTTTTTTTTTTTCTGCACAGCCTGAAATATTAAGAAAAAAGCAGAAAGTTCAGAATAGCGGGGCGGGAAAAAAAAAACCAACAACAGAACAGTGTCAATTTAAAGATTTAGTATAAACTAGTCCAAGCCTGTGGGAGGAACGCTAAGTGGAAAAAGTAAACACGGTCCCCCCAAGAAGTTCCCCTGGAAGCTGAGCAGGCAGCCAGTGCCTGGTACCCGCTGCCCCGCGCCCGGGGAGGTCAGCCCAGCTATGCTAAACTGACAGGTTCAGTTTACAGCAGGCCAGCACTTTGTTTGGATATACTGGCCTTGCTCACCGCCAGCTTAACAACAGATGGCTCGAAAACTTTCATTATGTTGCGGAGGGCTGAACTGCAAACAATCGGGAAAACTGTGAAAAGTTTAACTCCCTGCGAGCCGAGCGGGGAAGCGCTGCCCTCGCCAGCCGGCGTCTCCTGCCGCCCCGGCCATGGGCGCCTTTAAATTAATTAAAGCGGGATGGGATGATTAATCATACCTGCACATGGTCCTGGGGATGCCTGGGAAAAAGAATTTGCGATTTGACAAGGTCATTTCAATAAAAGTAGCATTCCAGGAGAAAATGGACTTTGACGGATTGCAAAGCTGATTTTAAACCTTCCTCAAGCCTCTGGCTCTAGGAAAGTTATAGAAAGTTTCTGCAATAATCCTCTAATCGGGGTTTATCAGGAGCTTTCTGATGAGAGTTCTTCCATCTACAGAAACAGAGCCTCTGTCCCTCATATTCCCACTTCAAACTTTCACCCTCCACGGCAAGAGAAGGCCACCAAATAATCTAACGTGCAGATCTGAATATGATTTATCCAAATCTGTGTATAATTTAAATATTCATCTAACTGATTTGATTCATATGCACCCTAATATCTTTTAACGCTCTAAGGCAGGTTATAAATGCACCTTCCGAGGTTTAATTCAATTGGCAGTCTTATATACATCTCATCACTGAAAACGCATTATTTTGTATTATTCAAGAAATGAACAAATCTGTTTTCTACAAATGTATTTTAAAAGCGACTCTTTCCTGTTATTGAAAGAAAATTGTGTTTATTACTCCTTTAGCATAGTGTAAACTCATAAACGTCAACAGAGAGTACAAGGAAAACTGTCAACTAAATATTGTTTCCTTCATGAGCTGCTCTTCCAAGTCAATTACGCCTTTCAACTTCTGGGGCATTGTATGATAAACTGGCAGTAAAAATCATTCACATTAATATACCATGGTGCCTTGCCTGCAAAAGGTAATTAAAGAAGTAAATGACTCATAAGAATAGACATATTAGCTGCAAAATGAAAGGCAACTGAGCTGCCACATGAAAATATGTACCATTAAGATACTGCATTTTCATATTCCTGTAATCAGCTTCAGTAGACTAATGCTTATTTAATCCAGTTCTCGCCTAAGTCCATCAACAACTGTTTTTTGCTGTTTTCTCCTTGACTGAACATTATGTGTGCAGGTTTGGAATAAATACTGCAATAAGATTTTTGCATAGTCAATTGAAGAACAGGTTTTTTATCTTTTAAAAACTATTTTTCTTTCCCACCAAGAGGAATACAGCAAAGGATACCAAGAAACCCCACATTTTCCGGTTCATTCAGTGCCGATATGCTTTGAGTGAAATACACACCCCAGTCTAGCATTAACCATTTTGATTTGTGAAATACAACAGGAAATCAACCCTCATCTTCCAACTTTCCTGTTCTTCATATGGGAAAGGTGTGCCTTGTTAATGCACGTTTTCATTAGGGCTAGGAAGACTGGACAGGTTTTCTCTTTCTTAAGTCTTGGGTGCAAGGTGGGGCAAGGAGAGGAAGGGGCGCTGCTGGATTTGAGGAGGAGATGGAGCTGCAAGCTGGGAAGCCACAGAGGCATCACCTCCCCCCCAGTTTGCTCTGCCCAGCTCAGCCTCAGCTGAAAAGACCCAAACTCCAAACCCACACAGGCACCATTCTGGCATCCCACCTTGGCAGCAGGACCGCCAAGCTCAGTGCAACACACTCCTGATTTTTGGCAAGGGCCATTGCTGGGAGCTCACCCTGCACATCTCAGCCCACCCTGTTTCTGTAGCCACCACATAAACCAAAGCCTTTTGTGAAGGGTTTTGGGTTGAACTTCACAAGTCAGTCCATCCTTCTCCTCCCAGGGGGACAGCAGGGCGACAGTGAAATTCAGGGAACAAAGTACAGTTGTCTCCGAAAGAAAAACACCCTGCAAAATACCCAAACATGTATAACTCATCCTGTTTGTGAGCAGTAATTAAAATACTCTTTTCATCACAATAATAGCTTTATAAGGCCAAAGTCCAAACTGCTTTTGACTGCACAGCTCTCACAATTATTTCATTTTCTAAAGTATGGGGTGGAGTGAACTCCAGTATCTCAGCTATTGCTACAGTGCTGTGTTGAGAAATGCTGACTTTCCTAAACAGCAGACGCTGTGTATGTACCATCCATCCTTTATTTATTGTGCCCGACACAGGTTTATCCTTGCAAAAAGAGATTTTTCAATAAAAATCTTCACACATTGCTTCGCAACCTGCATTATGTGCTGCTTATTTATCACTATCAGTACTAAATAGTGTAAGACTTAAAATGTA
The DNA here is from genome assembly GCF_049639895.1 of Pseudopodoces humilis. Classification (NCBI taxonomy): domain Eukaryota; kingdom Metazoa; phylum Chordata; class Aves; order Passeriformes; family Paridae; genus Pseudopodoces; species Pseudopodoces humilis. The sequence goes on from NC_142212.1 coordinate 17,049,849, forward strand.
GGATCAATCATTATTTAAACTATATTATTGCTTCTCCATTTGAGCAGACATCACTTTGTACCCACAATTAATGAGCTCTAGTCCTTTTTCTAATTAAGGAACAAAGGTTCTTGTGTGCAGAGTATAGAGTGACACTGTCTAGAGAACACACATTTAAATAGAAGAGAATCCTTCTAATTACCTTACAATAGGATTTTTCATATCCAGGAACATAATAGGATCAAGAAATTAGAGCATTTCCAACAGCATTTACAAATAAGTCATTACAAAACACTGTTAAAAGGTAATAATGCGTTCCTAAAAACAAGAGCACCTTATGGAGACTAGTGCCTAACACTTTGGTATTTATAGAATTAACCTTTGAGCATTGATATAGGGAAAATGCAACAGAGAAATTATTTTATAGATGTGTATACACAGAAATAAATCCAAAATAAAATGAGGAGTCAGCTATTAGAGCCTAAACCACTTTAGGCTCACACAGATTAGGATCCAAACGCATAATTAAGAAAGTCAGAAAGGTAACCTCACTTTATGCAGTAATTAGGGCTGTTAGAAATCGGATACTGTCTCTTAAAAGTGTTACAAATACACAGCACTACTAAATAACCTGCACTGCTGGGAAAGTATACTCGCTATCAAGGGCAAAGCTGCTATACACTGAGGTAACAGTAAATGACAGACTGTTGTTCAAGTCCATTAGCTGCTATGTGATAGGAGCACATTCACTAGCACACGACCTGTGAAAAATCTTAGATCTCTTTAAATCTTTGAATTGGATTGCTGCATTAATTCTTAAGAACTGCAATCCTTCAACCAAGTCAAATTACCCTCATTAACAGGGGAAAAACTGCCTCTGCAATAAGTTAAAAAAAAAGAGATATTTATTACCTATAATCACTTTCACGTACTTCACCTGGAAGTGTGACAAACTGGGACAACAACTTCAGAGGCTGGCACCAGTTCAGCTGCTGGTGGGGCCAGGGTGGAGGGGACGTGCCACGCACGTGTCACCCCTCTGTGCCTGTGCGCCGATGTTCAGCGTGAATACGTGTGCTTCTTGGGGAAAAACCTCAATGAATGTTCTAAGAAAAGAAAAATCACTAAGAATAAGCACAGGCACTGAAGCGATCTGTGTGTGTGCCACTGAAATAACCGCAAAAGAGGAGGGGAAATTCTTCAGTTATTCAAGCCTTGATTAGAACACTACTTCATAATTAGGCATGTTACAAGTATTGTCATCAACCAGAAAATTCATGTACTAACTCAAAGGTCTCAGAAGCTGGCTCAAGCCTTCTATTCATTAACAACATCTGCTATTAATGTTTAACCCTCATAAACTTGCACCAAACATTCAGCATTCAACAAAGCTTAAAAATAAATATTTTGTTGTGCTGTTTTATCCGTGTGGTGATCTGCTCAGTTCTGCAGATATCAAGAACCACTACAACGGCCAGAGAGATAATGGACAAATATTTGGTCTTTGTTGGAAAGCAGATATTCCTTTTGCCAGTCACTGCTTCTCTGCACTTCAGATGCTACAGCTCCCGAGCCAGGCCAGTGCAGCACAATAAACAGCAATGCAGACATAGAGATATACATGCACCTATACGACGGTATGAATCATTTATTTTAAAGATGAAACTCCCCGGAACAATTTTCAGGATGAGTGTTCTAAAGGACCCTCTGTTTAAGTTTTCTTCTAATTTAAAAATGAGTGTTCCTAGGACGAAAGATTCCCTGTGAAATGGGGAGCTGAGTAAGTCCAGGATCCAGAAATGAGAAACAGAGCGTTTCATCTTCATTTTACTGCTGTGAGTCCAGATGAGAGCCCTGATCTCGCAGTCAGATCCTAATGGGCAGATCCTTGGAAGAGTCTTTGGAAAGACTCATTTCCACCAGCGTGGTTTTAATGTAAGCGTTGCAATCTGCTTGTGCAGGCTCATTTACAGCGTGGAGAGGGAGTTAAGTGGTGAGCTAATGCGACCCTCTAATGGCTCCTGGGAGCGCATCCGGACATCCCCCGTCCCCATCTCTCTTCCCGTGGATGGGTGTCAGTAGCGCAGCCCCTGCTGGGCCCATCCTGGCTCACAGGGGCAGCCCTGGAGCACTGCTGAGCAGATCCCACATCTCCCTGCCTTCCCTGCTCCCTCCTGCCCACGCTGACCCCTGCACAAGCCGACCCCCAAGTCGCCACTGAGCCTGGAATTCCAGCATCAGGCGGGTGAAGATCCCGCCTGCACTCATCTCACCGTCATTTTCTAATCTGCAGCAACGCCAAGATACAAACCAAGCCACAAAAGTAATGAAAAATACAGCTCTTTTTGTCTTCAAACATGACATTCATGGCGGATTCACTGTCTGCATGTTGCAGCACGCTCTATTCTTAGCACCGTGCCTTTTAAAGTTAGGCCCATTATTTTCTACGGTGTATCAAGATCAGTATGTATAACATATGCCATATTGTTGACACTTCCCTGGATGTACTGCACACCATATGCCTAAAGCACTAAAAGGGGTGATGAACAGAGTGGCAATACTGAAAGGAGAACAAGATACACCGAGCATGTTGAATGAATTCAGTTATATAATTCAGCCAATAAGGGTTTCCATACATTTAACAATCTCCTCTTCCCCCCCCCCACTTTTTTCTTCCCCCCTCCCCCTTGTATAAAAATGAATTTAACAACTTTCCACTGTGAAAAGTTAACACTCTGGACACGTATTCAAAGCAAACATTTAATCACACTGGGCCCACCAGGTCTAAAAAGTATACATGTAAAGATAGATCATATATAATCACACCAATAAAACAAACAAAAAAGGACTATTCATACATTTTAGCAATAAACTAAAAAAATAAAACATACAGTTCTGCTCCTGCTTCCACTTGTCCTTTATTTTACCTTGCATAAATCTATACCCCAAGTCCAATTCCTAGAACTAGGGAAGATGTCATCTTGCCCATCTTCAGAGCTTTATTTACTAGTTTCTCTACTAAGAATTATTATTTGAAGAACCCAGAAACTAATGCTCTCTTACACTACAGTATTTTTGTCCAAATCTTCTGGAACGGATTATAAAATTGAAATGTAAGAAGGAACACAGCCGAGCTATATTTATAACACGAATGCTGCTCTTCAGCAGCTGATACATACACATGTGTATCCTTATTCCTATGCCATCCCTCAGCACGCTCTAATGGGTACACTAGCTGCATACTCGTCATTAAAATAAAAGAAAAAAGAGGAAAAAAAAGGAACTGACTCATCACTGAGAACAGTTTTGACAGTACTTGCATGCAAAGTCTTGGCAGAGAGGTTCAAGCTATTTAGTTGTGACCAGATACAAATTACAAACTTTGGACTGAATTAATAATTAGAGGAAAAAACCCCAAACATGCAAACTCTCAGCACAGATAGAGGCTGATGCACAGGTGAACCCAGGTCTAACCTCCAAGCTTAGTCCTTGGAGTTATGTGCTACTTGGAGGAAGGAAAAGATCTGGGAAGCAGTTATCACTGCAGGGAATTCCCACTGCTGAGACACTGACAGGGTCAGGAAAAGAGAAGAGCGACGCAGAAACACCCGGCAGGAACACACAGGACCCTTCCAGGAGGAGAATCCCAGCTGGCATCAAGCACAAGAGAGGTGTAGGGAAGCAGGCTGCTCTCCTGGCACACCAGGAGCGCGGCCAGCTCCTCACAGGGATGCTGCTAATGCTGTGGAGCTAAAGATGCCATGCAAAGCTGAAGCTTCCCCATTCTCTGTTGTTAGTGCCACTATGCACCCACAGGCAATGGATCAAAGGGGCTATGGGAAGATAAGGAGAATCCATTTTAATTTCAAAACATGAAAATTCTGGCACAGGAGATCACTACAGAAGATCAGTTCTGCTGTGTACCCATGGTGTGTTGAAGGGGAATGTTGCATTTTAAATGTGTACACACACACACACCTATTTATCTGAGTAAGCAATATCATTAGGAGAATAAAACAACTTAAAAGGAACATGGGCCTTTTGTTAAAGTAGAAGACAGAATCTTCTTCGTGAAAAACATCAAAGAAAAGGAACACGTGCTCATGTTTAAAAACAGTCTATGCCTAATACAGAACATCAAGATGTTAAAAAAAAAAACCCAAAACCAACACAAACCAACAAAAAACCGCCCTTTGCTTCACAATATTTTCCTTAGAAACAAACTTAGTTTCCTGCTGACCAGGAAAGGGCTGCCAGTGCCCATTTAAAGCACTGGCTGTGCAATCCACTGAGAACTCAGATAAGAATTAATATACAGAAATTTCACGTTGTCAAAATTAGGACAAGTGGAAGTTTTGTGAGTGGAAACACTTGCACTACGTCAGTATTAGGCCAGAAGGTAAACAGAGGAGAACGTTCCAAAAATTTAAAAAGGAAGGGGTTTAGACAGGCATGCCAGTGCCTGCTCTGTTCCTTTTCTGAGCTTTCTCTGGAGGAAAACAAAACAAAACAAAGCAAAACAAAACAGCTTCATTTTGCAAAAGCCACGACCGACCGTAGAGCAATTTGCAGAGGGAAGTGGTGAGCAGGCAACACCTCCCATCAGCATCCCTGGGGCTGTGCCTTCAGAACATCAACACTGGCCATGAGATGTCAAGGAAGGGTGTGAAAAAGCCTTTTACCTTCTGGTCTCTAGCTCGGGGCTGGTCCAAGTAGAGCACAGCCAAACTTTCTACTGGCTGTTGGCAACGTTAGTTTGATGGACTCGGTCCAGTTGCTTGTGGACTACTGTCCATATTAGGAAAAAATCCCCACTTGATGCTGGCACCGGGATCCAGCCCTGTCCACAGACACCGGCAGCACTACAGACTTTGCCTCAGCAGCCAGGTTGAGACACAAGGATCACAGCCATGTCAATGTGCCCAGGATCCTTAATAAACACAATCATATAAAGCCAAAAGCAATTCTACCATGGCTAATTAAAACATCTCTTGTGCTTGCTCTGTAAGAAAACCCACACAACAACACATGAGCAACAAAAACAAAAGTAAAAAAATCCCCTAAACCACCCTGTGGTGAACTTTGTTTCCTTTTCCGAGCGGTGCTGGTGACATTTGCAGGGGAGCTCGGGAGGGTAAAAGGGCATTGCCACCACGGCAGCTTTTAATTCTGCCAGGCAGATCCCCCAGACCTGTAACGAGCGTCTGCTTCCTACCCACCAGGCCATTAATCACCCAGACTCCTAAAAGGTTCAATTCATGTGCCCACTCAGAGAACTCCTGAGATGCCTGATAGTCATGTGTCATTCGAGAAGGGAACAAAACTGTATTCTTCTCTGAACTGAGGTAGCTCCTATTACCAAGAGACTGTCTCCCCTGGGAGCGACCAGAAGAGCGAAATGAAGGAGAGCTGACTCAAAGCTCTGCCTCACAGAGACACATAATTGATGCAGAAGGGAAAGAGAGTTATTAGGAATCTGCCACTACCCTTATTTTGCCAATAATCTGGGGAATTTGTGAAAGGGTTTTAAAAGTGATGAAAAATATCTCCAATTTTTACTAGATACATCCCAGACAGGCTGCTCTCCAGGAATGGCTGCCCTCCTCCTCGGATAAGAGCTTGGCAAAAGCAAAGGAGGTTTTTGCCACCTTAAAATTGGACCATTTCTTCTAATGATTAACTTCAGTCTTACAGGGACCTTTTGAGCAGCTGGAGGTGATGCCTGGCCTCTATGCATGCTCACAAATCCTTTGCTTCTCTTGATATCCCCTGCTTCAAAATTTTGATTCTTATCTACTGATGCTCTTAAAAGCCTGGGAGATACCAGCCTGGTCTACGTGAACCAGGGGTAACTGACCCCTCCAGACTGGGCTGAAACGTGACACACAAATATATATCATTTGACACTGCCATTTCCTGTACATGACAGCTGGGGAGAAAAGGGTACGAAAAAGGGAAATGGGCACTTTTGCAGCTTAAAAAATAAACGGTTGTATTGCTCTGCATTTGATAGAAAATTAAGGAAAAACAAGCAGGAAAAATCCTGCCCTCCTGCTGCTTCTTACTGCTTTTCTTCCTTTAATTACTGCTCTACTAGGTAAACTAATGGATAAAACTGAGAAAAATATAAAAACCTACGAGCACCCCAGCAACTGCTTCACATCCTTGTCATTTTCCTGGCAATACCCATTCCTCAATAGAAATGTTATCCACATTCTCTTTTTTCAAATTTTCCCCTTAAAAAATTCAGCTATAAACTGGAGTGCAACTAAGTTTCAGGCAGCCTGGCACATTGACTGCCACTCAATGTTTTACCTTTCTCACTAGCACCTTTTGATCTCTCAGGCTTTGGGAACACTAAGCTGAACTGATCTCCTGCTGTAATTCATAATTACCAATTCACAGCTATTTCAGCACTCTGTAGATGCCAGCCTGCTGCTCAGGTATCAATACAGAATTGAAAAATGCTGAATTTTTTTGGCCAGTTGAGATTTTTTTTCAAAATTTCCCCCATTCCTCCACAGTGGTACAAAAACTGCGCTGAGCTGCCGCTGTTACCGAGGAGCCAACCTGGATGCTTCGTGCTGCACACAGCAAAGTGGAGGCTGCTTTCAAAGGGTTTACAGCATTGAAAAGGGGGTTATGATACATAAACAGCCCTTTTCATGCTCAAAAAATCTTCTCTTCCCATTCAGCATCACCATTATCCCTACTGGTTTCCTCCGCCTGCAGCTGCTCCCCAGCAGGCAGATACAAAACGCGGCTCCGCGGGCAACAGCCGTGCTCAGCCCTCTCCCGTGTCACCACCATGATCTCACTCCAGCACAGGAGAAAAACACCCATGGGCCACAAAAAACAGCCACTCTGGGCCACAGCTCCATCCCAGCCCGAGAAGGGGGCAGAGCTGCCTGTGCGGGGCTAACGGGGCCGTCCCGGTGGCCACCTCTGTACCCACAGCACAATCTCGGCTATTGTTCTACAGCCATGAAAAATTAGGCTGGATGGTTAAAGTTTCCTACTCCAAGTGTTGGTATGAGGCCCTGTAGTATATTTTGCTCTCGTGGCTTACCTATGGGACCTTCAGCAAAGGAAGTCCATGCTGGGAGTGAATGTAAAATATGGGACCGTGCAGGCTGGAGAGAAAACTCTTAACCAGAGTGTTTGAATTAAAGTGTTTCACCAGCAACCCTTCATTAAGCCTTTGCTCCAGGTTCTCTTACAAACTACTAGCAACATATATTCCCTTCAAAATCATCCTACAGTCCTTCAACAAAACTAAAAAGCCTCTTGTCCACCATCTGGATTTTACAGACAGGGCAATGAAAACACAGAGATGAGAAGAATGCAACACTGGAAACAATACTCATGAACTACAAACAGACAAGGAGTTCTGAACATTTAGAAGCTGAATTAGATGCAAAACCCCTTTTCTTTTGTTGCTTACTACCATAACTCAAACCTTCTCTGGTCCTCTCTTCAACAGAATCAGTAAATTTACAAACTGGTAAATCCTTGTGCTCAATTTTTGGTGCTGAAAACAAAACAGAAAATGATCGTCTTAATCTTCAAAGAATCTTAAGACAGAAACACTTCACTATTTCCCTGTTTGGTGGGGAAACATGCCAAAATACCAACATCTCTGGCTGAAGCTTGGCTGTGCTGCAGTTTAACACTACACACAAGTCATTCAGACCATCACACGCAAAGAGAGGTCTCACAACAAAATCCCAGCCTGAAATACTCCCCAGACCCTGGGAAAGTTCAGGTACAGATCCACATCCAGGTTTTGTATCTCAGGTTTATATCTAAACCAAATATAAGGATTCTCTTGACTTCTTCCAAAGAATAGTCTTTTAAGACATAAGACTCCAGAACCAATAAAAAAGATAATTTAACAATATCTCTAGTGTGTCACCAATCATTTAAAGGGCCTTGAGGCTGCTGCATTCCCACTACAGTACAGCAGCTTTCCCACCCTGCTGGTTTTCAATTGACACCCTCTGTGTTGATATTTTTTTCCAAGTTAAGCCTGATGGCATTTTTTGAAGCTTCCCCTCAGAGCTGAAGTCCTCTGCTTGTGCCACCGCCGGGTCCCAGCAGTGCTGCTGTGGGCAGTGCCAGGCAGGGCACAGCTCAGCTGGAACCCACAGTGGTGGGACCAGGGGTCTTCTCCCTATCCCCCAAGGCACAAGGCCCAGGAGAATAGGAGAAACTTAACTTTCGGAGGAAGAAGTCAAAAGCGGGGGGGAAGGTTTTAAAAAAACCTGAAAAAGAAACCCCTGTGAGAAGGTTGTTGATCAGGATGTCATAGCAATAACTAACTTCAGAAACTTGCCACTGTATCCATCACTTACTGAACAACCTAATTTTTTTTTGCTAAAAAGGCAACAAAAATGACCCTTGCATACATTTTGCTGGTCTGAGCCCACAGACTGCTTGGAAGACAGAATATCTGAGACAAGGGAAACACTCCATCTTCACTTGGCATGGGTGGGATTGTCATCAATTCATTCTTATTTTCAGAAATCCTGGGCACAGCCCAAAAGGCCAGGAACTGCTGGCAGACAGAGCTGCAGCCTGAGGCACCACCAGCCTCTGCCACCACAGCCTTCCACCCAGCTCCTGCACTCAGAGGTGAGCACAAGGCAGGCACATCTACTCCTGAACACCTACAAACTCTAATCATTTTGCAGAGCACATCCACCAAACACAACCATCCTGGCTTCCCACCTCAGTTCCTGATGCAGAGCAGCAAGGGGTGTTATTAACAGAAAAGGGTGGTACACCACCACTTAAAATGCACTTATCTACAGCAAGTGAAATTAATAGTAATTTAAAAAAATTTAAAAAAAAAAATTCTTCAAAAAGTTTTCCTTTGCAAATACCTAAAGCATACCCCACCACCAGAGTCAGGAGAAGTTTTCAAATGGGTAAATGCTAAATGAATATATCTGCTAAAGGAATCAGGGGTTTTCGTGCACTCCAAGGTTATGTGTTTAGCAGGCTTTGATACTTCAATGAAAAATTGAGGTGGCAATGATTTGCAGACTAAATTAATGTTAAATACTTCAAAGAACTGGACAAACAAGTCAGCAGCAAAAATTTTATAGGTTCACTTCCTTCAAGGGAACTTAAAGAGCCAGCATTTTATTGCTGCGAATTCTAGTCACTCCTTTTACCCCTCAGCATCTGTTTGAAATATGTAGTAGACAATTGCTTTTTTGGCTCTGACTCAGGTGGTTGAAATACAGGACAAACAGACTACTGTATATAAGCTTTCCTCCAGCAATGAAAATTTTTATTAACTCTCTTGCATAGCAAACTCGGCTGCCTAGCTTCCAATCCCTATAGAATCATCACGGAATGTGGCTACTTATTAATTCCGGTGGTCAAGCACAGGGTGGATATGTTGAGACTTGTCTGCAATACGTAACCTCACATTTCAAAAAAATAAGAGGAAAAAAAAAAGCTACAGAGGGAAGGAAAAACATAAATGAGTTCTGTTTAGTTCATCATTCATAGGTGTAAAATTCCAAGCTAAATACTAGCTCTGTACATAAATATGTCAGCCCTGTCAGACTTGCCAGCCAAAGAAAACAAGGCCCATGGTGGAGGGGTTCAGAATTACCCTCAGAGCCATGAACCTGCCCCACCTTCCACTGCTCTGTCAAATTCAGGAGTTTTCTCACACTGGTGCTTCATAAAAACACCCTGCAGACACTGCCTAAAAATTACACTTCTCACCCCAGCCAGCTGAAGGACTGGGGAAAAGAAAAGAACAAGGACAGAGGTACATAACACAGAAAGGAAGGTTCTTGCTCCCCAGGAGACTTTATTTAGAATGATCCTGGCCACTTGAAACTCCTGCAGTTCATTGCTTCTGCATCCTCCACACTGCTTGTGTAGTGGTGACCACTTCTGCAAAGCTTTTGATCCCTGAGAAGTGCTGTGAGAGGTTTTCCAGCATTTAACGTTGGATGAAACTCCCTCTTCAAGTTGTGGTTACAGCCAATTTCAGCCAACCTGAGGCTGTTGTGGTGCTTTTAGCCTTCTGTTGTGTTTCCAACGTCATAAATACCTAACAGCAGTGGTCAACATTTAAAAATAAACATTTGCCACATATTTTCTACACAAAACAAGCCCAACTGTCTGAAATCTGCAGATATTATCCATTTTTTCATTTTTAGCCAATATTTAATCATAGATTACTAAATAGCTGGACTTTACTTAAAGCTCCCCTTGAGTTGTGTTATATTGTTTGGGAAAGAAGCCAGTCTACAGGTAGCTGTCAATTTCCTCCAGCTAATTTCCACGACAACAAATTTTCCACCAATGCCATAAATTAGAGAATGACTGCTACACGAAGAGTGTGAAGAGCCATCAAGGGCTGCATATAGCCCAGACCTCTTTATTATGATGTGTCCCACAAGGCTGAATCCCCCTGGTCTGAGCCACCACAACCTGAAGCAAAGTCATTATAGAATTTTCTGGTCAGCACACCCTATAAGTATCCACTTGACAGACATTTCTCCCAGTTTCTCCAGAGAAAGCTCAAGAGGAAGATGCTTCTCATCTCTTTACTACAACTGCAGCTGTTGGGAGAGAAGAACACAACTCTTATTTCTTCTATTTCTTACGGCCAGTACAAAGCAGGGTTTCCCTTCCAGCTTTCAGCTCCTGCTCGCTGTCTCCCTGGGAGCTGAGGCTCTCCAGCACCTCCATTCATCTGGCGAGCACTCCCGGTGCTGCAGAACGTCAGCTCACGCAGGGAGCACCCAGCCCCTCCAGCAGACAGATATGATTACAAGCATCACATGTGGCTCTCCCAGATGGTGGCCAAATAGCACAGATACTTGCCCCGAGGCTTGTTTCTGCACGGACGGTGAGCGCCCTGACAGCTCTGAGCACACCGGGTACCTGGGCCACCATCCACCTCCAGCTCCCAGCCAGGCAGCTGTGGCCAGCACACCGGGTACCTGGGCCACCATCCACCTCCAGCTCCCAGCCAGGCAGCTGTGGCCAGCACACCGGGTACCTGGGCCACCATCCAGCTCCCAGCCGGGCAGCTGTGGCCACCAGCCCGCAGATCTGTGCCCAGGCTCCCTGGACAGCTCATCAGGAAGCACTGGAGGTGTGCAGCCTCACGGATATGTGACCACTGCAACTCACCCGTGTCCAATTTCTTAGAAAGGAATTGTTCAAAGCTGCAATCTGCTGGACCAAGGAAGGTAAAGCCCTGTGACCCTTAGGAGACAGCCTCAAACCCTCTCTCCAAACAAAGCCTGCAGGCTCTAACAGGGAAGTAATTTTGGTGCACAGCCATACCAGACTGTTCTGTCTTCTGAGTAATTCTAAGTCCAAAAGAAAAACCACCTTCTCCACAGAAAGACAGGTACTAGATGAAAAAAATGCAGATTCCTAAGGAAATCCTGGGAAATGAGTTACACAATCACACTGGAAAAGGCTATTTATACCACTTGTTGAATTTTCTTTCAATTAATTTCCTTCAACCACTTATCCAAAACAGCCAGCAAATCATGGCAGTGTCATACAGTAATGGTACTCCAACCAAGTGCTGAAAGCTGCACCCAGAGTAAACCCAGAGAAAATGCTGTAACCTCCTCAGTAATGGATATCTGGCCTTTTGTCACCACAAAGGTAAGGAAAGGAAGCAAAGTACCTGATCACACAGTTCACAACCTTCCCCAACAGAGGGAATGCCAGAAAATCCAGAGAGAGACAATTACAGTTTAGAGAGCCCAGTCAAGCATTTAATGTTTTCAGTGCTGTACTTGGGAGTGATACATATACTGAAACCACAGCCAGATAGAACTGGTCCTAGATGCAGAAGAATACAAACAGGAAAACAGGCAGCATTTTCTGCTGAAGCTGGTTTATGAAGCAGCATAAACCTCAGAGGTCTTCAGCTGCCACCACAGGGTTCAGGATCTCTCCAGCCCCTCACACTTCCAAGGTGTCTGAAGCAATCATTTAAGTGCTTTATACAAAGTTGTGCTATCTGTGTCTTAGGGAAATGAAGCACTAAACAGAAGTACCAGATTAAACACCACACATAAATCTCACAGTAAACTGTTCAAACAGTTAAAGGCAAAAGCATTGCAATGAACTGCTCCCAGAATTGCCTGATCTTACAGCCCTGAGCCAAAGGATTTGCTGCAGTGCATTATCCAGTTACACAGGGTGTAAGAGTGCCACAGAATCACAGGACCCACAGGGATCAGACACCTGTCCCTGCTCAGGAAGGTGTGCAGGACAGTCCTGAGGGTGAGATGCAACAGGACCACAGCAGCCTTTGCCTGGCAAGTGCTTGTTGTGGCTTTAACACCTTGTGCTTGCCAAGTACCTGGCTGAGGAGGAGACAGGCTGGTGACCACACCTTGCTGCTGTAACACTTTGGTGAAGGTGCCCTGAGAGGCTTCTCCTCGCTCTGTCACCCCAGCTCATAGAGACAAACCCTGTGCAGTGCAGGACAAAGGATGTGCCAAGCTGGAGATGGACTGACTGTTTCTATCAGCAGTATGTCATAAACACACACACACTTTTGAGGGGAACACCAATCTTCAGAATTTCTTGAAATTGTGCTAAGGCAGTTTTTTTTATAGCCCAAAAGGACCTCTGGAAAAACACAGCAAAAATCCTGCCTGATTTGCTCATATTCTGTTTTCTGGATTAAAATATGGCCTTTAAATTACAATGTTGCCACCTGTCATCTTTTACCTTTTTTTTTACTTTGTTTTTTGGTGCCTTCACTCTTAATTCTCCTTTAAAATTCAATTTAAATTCCCAGTAAAAAGCTGGATCCTGACGCTTGAATTTGGAATGCTCAGTCCAACAGTTCTAGGAGTTGCCGAAGTAGCAAATCACCTCAGACAGGTGCACAACTTAATTACATTTATCTGATAAAATGCCACCTTCTTACAGGACACCCCAAATAACGTGCCTTCCCTAGAATATCCAGAGTCTGATCCATCCGTTTTACCCCTGCCTTATGCTGGGTTAGCACCACTGGCAACAGCAGCAGCCTTACACAGATGTGAAGCTGAAATAAATCCAGGGAGACATAGACACACCGCAAGCACACCGAAATTAATGTGCTTTTCACTGCTCTTCGTGTACAAACACACAGGGAAAAGGAGGAATAAAAAATTTTTCTTTTCTTCCTCGCTTTTCGCAAGTTCCTGGCTATCATTCTGAAATGTAGATATTCCCATCATGCCTCGGTGTTTTTCAGCCCCATGATGCCCTCACTTTTGATTGTATAGATGAAGTTGAAGTGCACAGGGTATTTACTGATCCAGTTATCTTGTTCTGTGACAGGCAGAATCAATCAATCAAGGGGCCAGCTTTATGCTTACGTATTCCAGGCACATCTCCGCACTTCAGGATACGAGATCACAGTGTTATCCAGCCAAATTTGATCAACAAATGCAGTTCCCCTGTGCCACAGCAATCTCAGATGAAGATGTTATTATGTGGAACTGAGCAAAGTGATAAAGACAGTACAGAAAAGGGAGGAAAAGTCAAGCTGGACCTTTCTGACAGCCTCTATATACTATGGCTGCAGCATCCCTCTTTCCAAGGCTAACAAAAATAGCACATTCCCAAGAAGCTGTTGCAAAATGCTTTCTGGCCACCCTGTATCTGTTGGTACTTAATGAAAGAAACGTTATGCCACAGAGTTTGCTAACATGTTTTTAAATGTTGGACAAGAGATTACACCCCTTGCCACTGTATTTATGGAGATATTTATAACACAGGGTCATACACTGCATTTCTCATCACTCTGTTTTGAGAACAAGCATATCAAAACCTGAAAGTCCAAAAATGTATTTTAAAATCACAGCTGGCTTAAGCAACCTTTAAGTATTTTAATTTTAAATCCCAGCTACAAAAAGATGTAGTTGAATGTGTAAATGTTGAAATCTGTCTCAAGGAGAGTTGACATGACGCTTTTATTTTGCCAATAGCTTTTCACTTTGCTATTGCCCTACAGTTTTTTTTTTTTACATTATTTAATCCAAAATACCATCTTTTTGATTCCACCTTTCTTTGCATTTTAAATCTTTAATGGGAGCCTTTGGCAGTCCATGGGCACAATTATTAGATATCTGCTGAGAGAAATTGAAAAATTAATCATACTTTCAATTTTATATTTCGGTACTATACATAAAAATTATCTGGTCTTAAAGCTGCATTCTGTGCTCTGTCGATATGCTCTCCCCAACATGGTAAATACTATGCAAGAATCCGTGTATCTCACATTCAAATCTCCCCAGCTAAACAGATATATGGAGAATGCCGTGTTCTCTTTTCAAGTGCAAAATTTATTTCAGATCATTTTTCAATTAAAAGGCATCTGCTGCTATTTATTCTGTTATGGACTGCCTAAAAAAATCACTGTAAAAAGTACCCTAGACTAATCATATGGATGATACTGAAGTTGTTTATTACCCTTTTATGGACTTGGGTGCTTAAATTACAGTTTTTCACAACTGTATGCAAAATGTGTAACATAATCTTTATGCAGTTTATTATAGAAACTGATATATGCATTAATCTGACCTTAGTCTAAATAGACCCTTAACCACAGGGAAAAAAAATCCAAAGGCATCTATCAGCATGTGAGCAGTATCAAAACTGCTAAATCTATTAACTTTGTTTTCCTTTCACTATTATTAAACTGGAAAGCAAAATTCAGCTGGAAAATTATGCCATTTGGGTTCTCTTGTCATCATGTAGTAAGTATGAGAAATATATGTGGAATAGCCAAATGGCCAATAGACAAAACACCCACTCCAAGTGACGTACTGTTTTCCATACCACTCAGACAAAATCAAAACAACAGAGCTGTTGCAAACAAAAACAAAATAACATTTCCCATAAGCATTCCAGACAGAGAAAATTTACAGGAAAAGAAAGCTGGGAAAAGACCCAGAGTGATGTGAGTGTTTGTACCTCCAGCCATAAAACCCACTTCTGGTCGAGCTGGTAAACAACAGTTTAACATTAAAAACACATAAAGGCTCACCATCGATTAATTGTCAAACTTTGGAGTTAAAGATTTACAGCAGCTGAAGGGCTGCTGGTGCTGCTGCCCTGGGCCAGGGCGGTTGGATGCTCATCCCTCCTGCCCTGCACTGGGGCAGATGCAGCCAAGGAACTTCATTCCATTTAGAAAAGAGCAGCATCCAGCATGGGGAAAAGCTCCAGTGCTAGAGCAAGGAGGGGAAAGTAAACAATCAGGTTGATTGCTTCAGAGCACTGTGTTCTGCAGAGTTAAAAAAAAAAAAAAAAAAAAAAAAATCTCCAGCTTTTTTTCTTTCCGGAAAGTCCTTCCAACTCTCAGCACAGCCTGGCGGAATAACAACTTTAAAAAGTGAAGATGTCGCTTTTTTATAACTGACTCACATTTATATAACTTTGTTAATGCATCTGCTCCCTGGAAGTTACAGTATCTGTGTTCAGCTGCGATACCTGCCCATAAATCGTGGCAGCGCGGCGAATATCAACAGCTGCATTTTACTATTTCAGCCCGTCAGTTTACACTGTCTCCATCACGGCGAATTCCTGTCAGCTGCACTCTCGCTAACACAATTCCTATGTTTTGCCTGGCAGTAAATGGACGCTCCTGCCCCAGCATCATCTAAACAACTCTGTTAACATTTGCCCCCGAGCGTCTCTCTCTTTGTCCAGTCCCTGTCTTCTAACAGATGTCATCCAAGTCTAATCAAGCATAAAATGGTCATAAATATTTCTTTCTGGTAGATTTCACATTCGCATTTCATGCAGGGACATGATATTTTTCTGCTACCTCCAGGGAGTACCTAATGCAAAAACCAGTTACTTACATTCAAGGCTCATGTTCCTTTAGTAAAATGCAGCACATGTTCTCAGTTCAAAGACATAAAAAGGCGCAAGACTTTATCTTCTTTTGTTTAACTGCACCTTTTTTTTTTTTTAATAACGAGTGCCACAGCTTCCATCTAGGTATGACATTGTCCTTTACTTACCAGACAAACACACAACGCTGAATTTGGACCCTGCCACTCTCTCAAGCACAAACATTTTTGAATTTCCTACTCCCATACCTTAATTATTGCACAAAATATAGATTTATTTTTCTTTTTCCCCTCTCAGCTGTTTCATTTGCCAAGCTATTTAAAGAATTCACATGAAAAAAGGCACTTCACTATTTTGGTTCTTTTATGCAAAATTTTGCAACCTACCTCATCTTCTTTCATTAAAAACAGTTAAATGATTCTAGGATACAAATTCAAGGCTCATGCCTATTTAACAGTCAATAGTCACAAGATATAAGCAATTTCCAGTGCTTAAACTCTGAAACTGTTTTCAAGATAATTAATTCTTCTTGGTGTTAGAATCATCAGAAAAAGTATATTTACCCTTAGTAAACTTGGTAAATAGTATGTCAGACTGGAAAATAAAACTAACCTTAGATTATTCATAAAGCCATGTGTCTTATCATTTTTCCCCTTTATGTTTGGCACAGCAGAAATATGCCACAGCTATTTAAAGTGAACCACACAACACTTAAGGATATAGATCACAACAGTGAAGCTGTTTTTTCTCTTCCTTCTCCACTGAGCCTAATATTTGATTACTGTTAGTCAAATCAAGCTTTCAGGCAAATAATCTCCATTTCTTAAGTTAATGAGATGTGGTCATGTCGACAACAGCTTGCAGAAACTTTTAATTCCAATTCCTGCAGGCTGTGCTGGCCTCTTTTACAGCAACCACGGTATGAATGAGTCAAATTTGCCAAAATGGCTTATGTAGACAAGTGC
Organism: Pseudopodoces humilis; assembly: GCF_049639895.1. Taxonomy (NCBI): domain Eukaryota; kingdom Metazoa; phylum Chordata; class Aves; order Passeriformes; family Paridae; genus Pseudopodoces; species Pseudopodoces humilis. The sequence goes on from NC_142212.1 coordinate 17,066,654, forward strand.
ACACTTTAAAGAGGCACTAATTAAAAATACCCACTGGTATCATAATTTAAATACCATGAAAATAAACTGTAAAAGTAGCTCAGCTACAATCTTACGACTTTCCTTAGAGCTCGTTTACTTTAACTAGATGATGTTTTATTGCAGATGTATTCCTAGCTAAAAACAATTTTACGTCTTGGAGGAATTCAAGATTTTGATATAATTAAACAATTTATGTTAATATTTGTTTCACATAAGCTATTAAGCAAGCCCCCCAGAATAAGTGCTAATTGAGAAAGATGCAAAGAAGTAGAGTGCTGAAGTAAGCAGCAAATTTATACTGTGGATTTACTGCTCTATCTGCAACTTCCCCCCTCATTACAGCCCTCTTTCTCCCTCTCACTCTCTGCTATAAGGCTCCCAGCTGTACTGAATCCCATTAAAACACCCTCCTTGGATGCTGTTATCTATTGCTTTCCTCAAAAAAGGAAGAACAGGAGGAGGAAAAAGGAGAGGTGGAGCTTGGTATTATTCTCAATGCACTTCCCTGGCCACAACTTCTTCAAAATCCCTTTTGTCTTTCTGGTTTTTTGGCAGGGAATGAGAGCAGCACAGCTGTACTGTAACAAAAGCAAACGTGAGACCAAAAATAAAATAAAAAAAGTTGGTGCTGAGAGGGTTAAACCTATTTAAGGGGTTAAATATGCAATTACCACTGACTAAAACCAGAGAGACATATAGATAAATAGAAGAAATGAAGTCCCCAGGTTCCATTCAGAAGCCTTCATCACATTACTACCAGACAGAAAACTCTTTAAGTACCATTTTCAGATGTTAAATCATTGTTCGTGCAGCACATATTCTCACTATTCCTGGGGGAACAATATCTGAAGACAGCGTGCTAACAAATGCAATCCAGTAAACAGGCATTTTTCCTCTTGTTGTTAGTACCTTTGTGTTCCAGCTCCCAGCTCTGTCATCCATGCCTTCTCTCTGCTTTGAAGTTAAAGTACTGAATGAGCGTTGTCATCTATTATCCAGAGTGTGCATGTAGATTATAAATAAGAAATAAAAGTGACTTTCAGTACACTGCTTTTGCATTAGCAAGTTGCCTTCTCTGTTACCTCTTCTGTCCTTCATACTTTGCTACCAACATTATATTAAAAATATGACTTTAAGTGTTTCTTCTAGAATGCTATAAAATATGTACACAGCGGAGACGAAAGTTTTATTGAAACAAACAAGTCCAGCAGTTTAACCAGGTTCATGAGTTCAGCTTCAACAGACTGTTTAACCCTTATCTGCAGATGTCCTTCAGGCCCCCGACACGTTAACTGCATCCCCAGCTTCTTTTGCATGAACACTACTGAGCACAGAGCTATTAATTACACTGGAGTTTATTTACAGAAAGAGCCTTTTCCACTATTGATCAATTATTTATTAATATTTTCTGGCATAATGATTTTTCATTTTAAGGCCACAAATAAACACTTTTCCTACAACTAACAGCACTGACCTATTTCAACTGTATCTCTTTGTGCCTGGTTAGCAAACTTAACTCCACAAACAAAACTATAAGACTTAGAAACATTTCTCCCATTCCTTCATCTGAAGGAATCTGCTCACATCAATCAATCCCTTTAATCTTCATGGAATCGTATCAGAGAATCCTAGAATGGACTGGAATGGTTTGGGTTGGAAGATCATCTACTTCATACCCTCCTGCTTTGGGCAGGGAGACCTTCCACTTCCCTCTGCTTTCAGCTAGCTTCAACACCACTTAGATGTCTGAATTCACACATGCTGCCTAAATTATGGCATTTCAAGAAGGAAGGAAAAAGGTGTCTGAAGCCCTGAGAGGTGGTGGACAGCAAGGATGTGAGTAGAGATCTTTGTCCCGGCCCTGCTCCAGTGGGGAGAGCCCTGGGCCACCTCTGGGCAGGGACACAGTGGTCTCAGGTCTCACACATCATCTGCCCAGATGTGCCTCTGCAAAACTTTTAGGGAAATACAAGCAGAACCAAACCTAGCAGAGCCCAAAGCCAGCACTGCACGACAAGCTGGAACCACAGAATCATTTATGTTGGAAAAGATCTTAAGGATCATCAAGTCCAACTCCTGACTGCATTGCTAAGTCACAAAGCCAGCTTCATGAAGGGTAAGCACAAGTCTGGGAACAATACACTTCTAAATAAATAATAACAACTCTTTTACACTTAATAAAATTCTCATTATTCAGTGGTATGTCCATTTTAGATGACCAAAAACATACTCATGCACCTAGCTCCCCTTCAATTCCATGTTCAGGTCAAAGCCTTGGCAGACATTAACTCTTGACCAGTATCTGTGCTGTTTCAGATGAGGGGAGCACAAAGACCTGAGGACCAAAGCTCCACCAGAGAGAGAGAGAAAAGGTTGGATGGGACACACCACTGGCAGTGTCCTGGCTGCTACCTGCAAAACAGTGGTACTAGCAAGATTTCCTGAAAATAAAGTCCCGTGGTGCAGTTCCCTGTCTCTGCAGATGGCAGTGACTTTTGGGGCAGAAGGGGAATTGCCTCTTGGCTCTTTTGGCTATGCAGCAAGATTTGCAGTCCATTTGTGGCTCAGTATGGGCCGGTCAGGTAAGGAATCTGCAGGGCAGGCACGGAGGAGCTCTGCTTCCCTTCATCCCTCCAGGTGTCCTGGATCTTTCTTCCTTTCATCCTTTTGGATAAACAATAATGATATAAGGAGGTTCAAGCACAGTCCAGTGTTTTTCACTTGGACATATGGGAGCCAGTCCTTTTATAAAATGCTTTTGGTAAATGGTTCAAGTCCCTGTGAAGACTGGGGCAATCCAGTAATGATTTTCAAGGCTATCATAGAACATGCTGAGTTGGAAAAGACTCATCAGGATCATCCCAGCCCTGCACAGGACACCCAAAAAATCCCTCCATGTGCCTGTCACCTACTGCCTGTCTGGAACATCACCAAGAAAAAAAAATGAGATGGAAAAAAAATGAATAGAAGAAGAGGCACTCCTTCCCTTAACCAGGACAAGACGGAAATGTGATGGAGCCTAACAGCCTTTCCTTGGCAGATAGCACATCTGTAGGCAGCTCAAACAGCCTGGAGAGCCCCATTCTCCTTCCCTTAGGTAAGGTAGGAGTGGAATGTCTGTATGCATGTAGAGTATCAGAAACCCCCTGTAAATGTGAAGGGCATGCTGGTGAGCGCTCCAGCCCAGGCACAGGAGCCCCTCCAGCTCTGGGAAAGCACCACATGCAGACCTGACCGTGCCTTACCCTGGGGAAGGAGGCAGCCCTTGTGTCCTTGGCATTGACTGCAGGACGCCTATCAAACACATGAGATCATGAAGGGGTACTTTTTTCCTGCTAGGGGCCAGTTTTCCATCCAGTTCCTGTCCACAGCACTGAACAACTGAGCCCCAGCCTGGCTCCCTTACTCAGCAAGCTCGTGTCTTGCCCAAGATGACTAACAGGTAAATACTCCCAGGTTTCAGGAGTTCATTTAACAAGAGCTCTACCTCCCCAGCACAAGGGGATCAGCTCCTAGAGACAAGATGAGAGGAGGTGAAAAGCTGGTCTTAGGAAACATGAGATCAGGTACAAAAGGGATTCTTTGCTGTCAAAGCATAATATGTCAGCTTGTGATAAACCTGAATTGCTTCATATACCAAGGATCACTAGACATTAGCTGCTCTTTATACGGCAATATGGTGCAGAGGTTTCAGACAGAATATTGTTTTATGTTGATCATGATAAAACTCTCTGTAGCTTTGATAAAGCCTGTGCAGGCTTTTCATTCAAACTAATGAATGATAGTGGCTGTTGGATGCCGAGGCACGCTCTTGATGCTTTCCAATGGTTCAACTCATAAACCAGGAATCAATTCAGCCTGGATAAGCAAGAGTGTTACTCATCTAAGGGGTTCTGAATGAGGATCCCGCTCCCTGTGCTCTCCCCAGGTACATCTGAAAAGGCACAATGACAAAGGGAGCACCACATGTTGGCAAAGTACATCTCTCACCAGGGGATCTCCTGGGTGCAGCCTGCTTGGAAGGAGCAGTTGGCTCACTCTGTAATCAGCCATCAAACAGCCCTGGCCCATGGGCCATTCACTGAGCACAGGCCTTTTGCTGCTCTGCTTTCCAACATCTGTTTCAATGCTTGTCATCTCCCTGCTTTAAACAAATGTACTGCAGATGTCTTGTCTTGTGGACGACAGGGACTTGGCAGAGACAGAACAAGAGGCCTCCAAATGACAGAGGCTCAGCTAAGGCAGTTATTGGGGGGTTCCGGATGGACTCTGTGCACTGAACATGAAATGAGATTTTCACTCACACCCCCATCCCATGTCTCCCTTTGAACCTCCTGTTTTCTCCTTCAGATTTAAGAGAGTGATGAAGGACAGTGATTGGGATGGAGACTGAAGTGCAGTCTCCTCAGGAACATGTGGCCTGAGTCTTCTCAAAAGATTTATCACTGACATATACAATTAGAAGGGAAAATACACTCATTGGCTCATCTTTTGCTCCAAGGACAACCTAATACAAGACTGGACATGGTGGGACACAATGTGTGGTAAAGATAGGAGTTTCCTAGACCAGACTGTGGCCTGGAAACAACAGCAAAGAGACTTCCTTGGGCTAAAATTACACTTCTGGAAGAACCAATATATGAAATGGGATACACAACAAGGAACAGGGATGGCTTACTGTGAGGGGTCTCCAGGCACACCCATTCTAGGATGTTCTTTTCATGTAAATCCAGTTTGAGTTTCCACTAGGAAAACCAATTGAGGCCTGACATTTTTAAACATGAGTTTATCTACATTGTTTTGAACTCCAAGTGCTGGTCAGCCCAAGATGCAGGTGATCCATGATGGAAGTGTCCAAGGTCTGGCTGGACAGGACTTGGAGCAACCTGGTCTAGTGGAAGGTGTCCCTGCACATGGCAGGGGGTTTTAATGAGATGATCTAAGGTATCATCCAACCCAAGTCATTCCATGATTCCATGATAAGACTTTTGGTCAGGCACTGGCAAAAAACTTCCTAATGGAGAGCTGAGCACCAAAAGACCTGGGCAGGACTGAAAGCAACACTGACAAGACTGCTGAGACACAGATCAGACACACTCAGGAGTGTCAAACGCACACTCTACTCCAGCCTTTGGTCTGCATGGAAAGACTAGGGCAAAAAAGTCTAATTTTAACAAAATCCACAAAGAAAAATGTTATCACTGGAGAGGAGTTCACAGCAAACCTAGGCTGGTGGGCTGCCCTATCCTGAGCACGGCTGCAGCCCAGCCAGGCCATCAGCCAGCACTGGAGAAGTTCCTACTGCGGGCTCTTTGTGACCTTGGAAGGATCCCCAAACGTGAACACGGCACGCGCTTCCCTGCCCCCAGGGAGAGGCACATACTTCTGCTCGCAGTTTATGAATCTTTGACGTACAGTCCCTATGACACAGCCTTGGAAGGCCATATCTTTTATTTATTATGCCTAGCAATTGTCCTTGTAACCAATTATGAAAAAAAGCAGGTGGTCAACAGAAACTCTGCAAAATAAAACCCCTTTCAAAGCAAACACCGCACCTTTCAGAGCAAGAAAAAATACTGTAAACAGAGCTAATCACTGTTAAACCCTTATAATCCAGTCCTTGTCCAAGTTAAGAGACTGAAACCAAGAGTAAAACACTTCAAAAAGCATTAATTGGAGGAACTGGTGAATCATTTCTCAAAGAAAAAGAGTAAGAACTATATTAAACTCCAAAGACTCACTGTTGTGAAAAGGGGCTCAGACCCATCCTGCCAGACTGGACTGAGGGACAAGAGTCCCACACCACCTGCTGGGATGGCTGCTCCAGGAACAGCTGCTCCAGGGACCTGGGGAAGGGCTGCCAATATGGGCTTCACCCCAGTAGTCATAAAGGAAGATGTGTGGAACAGCAGAGAGCCCACTTTTAGCTCCTCCATAAAACAGCTACAGTTACCAGCCTTCCCTGCACCTTCTTGAGTATTATATTCAATAATATTAATAGGCTCGTATTTACCATATCTTAAAAGCTAACAATCCCATTGCCAGTGCTAATTAAAAAGACAAGAAGCAGAAAAGAAGCAGTGGATTATTTCTTCAATATGGATTCACGCCTAGATTTAATAAAACCTGCTTTAGTGTTATAACCTTACATTTGTTTCAAGAACACTATAAAAGATAAGTCTGCTTTTTGTTGTTTATTGACTTGGAGGGTTTTCTCTCAGATCTGTAATACAGCATTACAGCTATGGGAAGGCGAGGAAGGAGACTGTCTCCCCTGAACAAAACAACTTCTTTTTCTATCCAAATACTATGTCTGGGAAGAAGAAACCAGCAGCACAGCTATCAAGAGAGAAGAATAGGCACTAAAATGAAGCACTGGGGAGGTTTAGCTGTACCAAACCCTCCCTGTGACCTCAGAGAAAGCACTTTACCCACAGCCACAAGTGAATGCCACAGCCAGCTGCTCCAGAGGAGAGACTTTGGGGTTTCTTCCAGACACGGAGCACCCCTGTCCCAAACACAGAGCTCCCACACCTGCACACTCAGCACACTGGATGCTTTCAACTTGAGCTTTCCAACAAAATCCAGAACAGTTGCTTTCCACACACACACCTGTCCTTCCTGCTCTGAGCCTGAAGAAGAGGGATGACATAGCAGAGCAGGTATGCAATGCCACACAACGAAGTCAGGATAAACTGCAGCCACTCTCCCCAAAACCAGAGCTATTTCTAGGTGAGCTCATCTGTAGATCAAGTTTCTCATTTAAGCAGAGGCCAGAAGAATTCTCCCGGAGACTGCTGAGACTGGACTGTGAGGATCTGAGTGCTCCAAATGCTTTCTTATCCATGAGAAAAACTATGCTCCATCTCGTTTCTAACTTTTGCTGCAAAATGCTGGGCCCCACTACTTCTAACAAGTTCCATTCTCCTTCCCTGTGCCTGTCTGACCTTTCTCCTTCAGTGAATCACTTAATTATGTGGAAACAGAAATACAAAACGGTGACAGTTTAAGAACACAAATGCTTCAGCTTCATCTGTGAGAGAGCAGCCAATCCTCCCAAAGTCGTGGGTCTGCTGCTGATTGAGGATGCCAGAAGGCACTGGGGAAGATCCACCCTCTGCCCGCACAGTCCTTGGGAACAGCTTGGGACCTTACCCCTATTTCTGCATGTATCTCACTGATTACTGGAAAAAGGAGGAAAAAAGCAAGAATGTCAGACAGTCAGTGGTCTTACAACATTTCACTGGTGTTGCAGTTCTTTCCTGGCAGTTGTTTTTCGGTATCGGTGATAATAACAAGGAAAATTTAAGGAAAACTTGATTTGAGCATGCCAACAGCAACCGCATTCCTTTAGCTTGTGATCACTCTAGTCAAATAGACAAGGCTTTTTTTCCCCCTCCCTTCCTGCACTTAATTTCCAGGTAGAGTTTGTTAAAGCCTGAAATCCCACCTGAACTTTGGAAAGTCTTTAAAAAAAAAAAAAAAAAAGAAAAAAAGAAGAAAAAAGACCCATACACAAATATTTGGCTAAGTGACCCATAGCAAATTGCGTAATGCCAGTTAAAAGTTGTGTTTTCTAAGTATCAGCCCCAGAGGTTTTATCTGAAATAAAATCCTGATTACTTCAGATTCTGGAGGCAAACTGTGACCTTGCTCTGCATCTCCAAATTTGAAACATTTGTGCTGTGCCCCTCGATGACGATGCCTCTTGCTAGAAAGGAACGAAATCCTTTCAAAAACCTGATTATTTTATTTAATAAGGTAAGAAGGCCCCAAACATGCATACAAGAATTAGTTCAGCCTTGAAGCTTGATCAAAAGAGGTCACCTAAACTTGGAACTGCAGTGCTCTACCAGACAAAAATGACCCGTCTCCAGGCATGCAGCTGCATGCCCAGCGATGTTTCTGTCTGTAACCATCCCAGTTCTCAATCCTCTGGTCATTAAATGAGAACCAGTATTAGGTCAGCACACAGAACACAAGGAATTATATCCATTTCTTGCATCCTTCTCTTTGGTTTGCCTGGGAACACGCTCTGAGAGCTGGGGGCAAAGGGGACAACTGCACTGATGAGTTTTACAACACATTGTCAAAGAGATTAAATAGCCCAACTCTCCTCAACCTTCACTTTACCAGCCCTACTTTCAGTAGTCTGGGAAAAAAAAGGGGGAAAAAAACTCAAACAAAACCAAAAAAACAAACAAAAACCCTTAAAAGACAAAAAAAATATGATTCAAAATAAATTGAAAAGCCCAACTTGTAATAAACCTGGCACTTGCCCCAGGCTTCAGGGATGTCTGAGACTGTACACTCCACAGACACAATCTGTAGCTTTTACAGGGAAAAAAGAGATATATTTGCACTATTTAAAACAGGTTGCAAATATAGTTTATGTTTTGGAAATGCAGGGAGCACGGCTAACAAAATACAGAATGCAGCAGCAAAACAAGCAACACTATCCTACAAAACTGTCGTTATATAATGTCACTGTTTACACTAAGCCTCCAAAAGATACCTTCTGTTAATTTTTTTTTAATTAATGGGGTGCTATGCAGTTAAATAAACTCATGAAGAGTATTCACAACTTCTGCATTTTTACTTCAAATCCCAATCTTTATTTACAACATCACTGTTATAAATTACAACAGTACTGTTAACATTCTTGTCACTTGCTGGGATACCCAGTGGAGCTCCCTGAGAGAAAAGAACATAATGCAGGAAACCATGGCACTTGATTCTGTTCTTATTTGAATGTTTTAAAGTCAGACAAAACTCCACTGAAATCAAGGGTTATCCTACTGAAAACAGCTGCAATTCCACTGCTGCTCCTCAGGCACTGCCAAACAATCTCCCTACATGCAGCACGTCCCCAGATAAAGTTAAATTAGTTCTAAAATATCAGCAACCCATGCAACTTCGTATTAGTGTGAAATTACTTAAGCCTTAATTCAGCGAGGTACTTAAGCACATTCCTAATTTTACAGGCATGAGATGTACCAGTGACCTTAATCAGACTAGCCACGTACTTCTATTTAGGCACATGCTTAAGCATCTTGAAATGTTAAAAGATATGATGAGGAACAGTTCCATGAGAATTAAAGGCTGTTTTACACCTTCGTAGGCACACTACCATTTTAAGTTTGAGATATATATATATATGTATATATATATATTTGCAACAAATAAGTGGTTGCACCACTTATAAAACAAGCCTTAAAGTATGAAGATGACTGGAGGAGGAACAGTCTTTAATAATCTGAATAACATCAATCACTTGAAATAGACTTTTAATTCATATCTGATGCTTGCTGGAAGCCTTTTGCAGTGTATACACGTGCTGGCTAACAGCTTTAAAGCATTCCTTTGTGGACTTTCCCTAAACAGCACTCCTGAATGTGGAACTTTTATTGCTTATGAGTAAGCATAAGCAAATATAAGGGGAGAGTGCACACCTACGAAAACAGCTGTGAACAAACACACCACTGCTGAATTTTCACAGGGATGCAAGGCTAAAAAGCAACCCAGCAAACATATTTCAGAAGCTCCATCCCTTCAAAGAGCCCACAGAAACCTAAATGATTACTGCCTGACCCTGATTTACCAGGTGAAGTAAAAGCAGCTATTGTAAAACAATAAATAAATACAGAAATAGACATGGACAGCCTACAGAGGACTTCTGGATTTGGATGTGCACATAACCCAGGTGATTACATGTCTAATGATCCAGCTTCTGCAAGTCCATGCTTGTACCTGTACACACAACAGCACAGCTCTGGGTGCCAATGTCAAGGTGCTCTGAGGACTCGGGTTTATGCAGTTATTTATCAAAGACCTCAGAAGCAAAATAAAACAAAACCAAGACAAAGAGAAAACAATAATCTCAGCAAGTGCAACTAAGTAGTAGCTTCCCCTTACCCTTCAACAGTTAGAGAAAATTTAGGGCTTGTTGATGTCAATAAGTAGTTGTAACAAAGACACTAGCAATAGTGAGGATAGAGAATGCTGCCTGAATGTTCTCAGCATGGTTCATTGACAACTGATCTAAAAATTGAATTATTAAGGGAAAAAAATCATTGATTCTAAAACCCAGGCAAGGTAGCCAGCCTATGTTAAAACTTATTTAATTTTTCCAGTGCTGCTTCATTCCTAAGCTCTCAGAGCCACAGCTTTTCCATTGAAAAGCAAAAGACATTTTACGCACAATTTTCCCTCTACTAGAAAGAGGTATATTGTGCCCTTCAGTGAACATAAAATTGATATTATCGTCTCTTAGTTTATATCTCACTACTTAACCTTCAGATTAAAAGTTATTAGATTTGAATGACTAAAAAGACATCATGTCACCTTCCGTTCAATGCTGGGAGATGGCAGAACTTGGGGGAAAAGTCTGAATGATAAAAAACACAAAGTTACTGGGAGCATAAAGTTGTTTTTCACAATCTCTGATGAAACAGCAGAAGCTCTACAAATGCAGTCATCTTTTCACCATGTTGTAATCTTCAATTATGAGGGTACTACAACACAAGATCAGACACAATCCAATAGCCTGCATGGAGTTTAATCTATACTTTCAAATGGCTCCTTCAATAGCAACAGCAGTTTAATAATTATGCTTTATGTCTCTTTGGACAAAATGACTCAACACAGACGCTCCCTTAAAGTCTAACAAACAATTTTGGTCTAACACAGTTATGTCAATATGAAACAAAGACTTTATCTTGGATCTAATTTAGCAGTTTTGCTCTACAGAGATAAGTCCACATCATGATCAATGGGACTGTAAAACTCCTGATGCAGTTTGTAACCTCTCCTCATGGGTTTGCAAAATGACATGAAGCTCACCAATTTAAAAAAAAAAAAAAAAAGGCATTTCTTTCATATACACTGTGATATATTCAGATTTCTTTCTAGTCAAATTTTCTTTTTGATCTGCACAATTAAAACAGCCTCTCAACAATACACCAAATCCCCCATTTCTTGTACATTTTCCTTGTCTTTGAACATGAACAAAATCTGAAGAACCCACATATTCCCTCTGGAGTTCGATTCCCTCAATCTAACACTTCACATCTCAACATTTCATGCAACAACTACTGCCAAAGGGCTCAACTATGGCATCTTCACAAGGATGCCACAAAGAGCCCAACTGCAGGCACTGACTTGGGCACAGACCAGAATCTAGCCCAAATTTCTTTTGCCTATCAAACCTTTTTATGTATGAACAAAATTATATTTTTCACTTGCAGGCATTTATTTGAATAAAAGTACAAAACAGAATATAAAAAAAACCATTGCTTTTTTTCCAAGAAAAAAACCCTTTTCTTCTTACTTGGTGGACACATGGCAAAACCAGTATTTATCTGAATTCTTCAGAAAGCTTGAAGTGACACTTCATAATTACAGTATAGTTCAGCTCAAAGACAAAGTGAAGAAAAGAAACTTCCCCATAATTCTTTACATAAACCTCCTCCTTCTTTCTCCACATACCAGTTGTGTTCTCTATTTCTATTCCAGTTTGTCATAAACACGGCCACCTTGTAACCCTTTTTATCAAGCAATCTATGCACTACCTAAAAGTACACTACACCCCATCAGACAAGCTATAGGTTTACATTATCCAAACATTCCAATTCTGCCTGCTCAGCGCAGGTTGTCAATAAATGCAAGCAATTGCAAAACACCAGTGTGTGTTTTTTTCCTTAAGAGAACACTGATAGGAGCCTGCCAGTTTTACAAAATAAACCCTTTGCAATCTCTGCAGCTAATCTGTCAACAAATTACTATTAAAGTCATACCTCCTCAAAGTTCAAAAGCATTCTGGATTAGACAAAGATACTGAGTTTTATACTCGTGGGGCAGTACTTGAAGTTAGAGTATCAAAGTGGATCTGGCTATTGATGTGGAGAGGTTTGTATTTCTGCCACCATTGCAACACAGCACTTGGTGTCTTGCTGCTATACATCAGGATTCAACTTTGTAATCATTCTCTTTGTTCAATTCATAGTCTTGTTTCACTGCTAATAACGTGAAGAACACTTTAATGAATAGTCCTGAGGATAAAAATAAAATGCAATAAATAATATTTATTTTATAAGCTTTAAAAAAAAAAAAAAGAACTGTCTAGAACTGAGGCATCAAACCTTCTATCTGAGTGGACATCAGAAACCACTGAAGCAACTACAGCTGTGATCATGAACATTAAAAGGCAGTTTGTCTCTATGAGTCTTTATTTATTACTGCTTGGTAGGCAGGAGTCACCCCATCATTACATCCCTTATGCCCAAGCTTCCCTCGCCCAGCCTGACCTTCAGCTTGTGGGTCACTCCAACACCCATTCTGCACCTCCCAGATGTTTTCATGATGCCTCAAAGCCAGCAGATGTTGCCAGACTCTGCCTGGTACCTCGTTCCCAGGTTTTCTGTTCTGTCACTTGGTTCTGCCTCCATGGACACTCTGGGACAAAGCTCCTGAGCCCCACTACCTGACCCCACACCAAATCCCAGCTTCATCTCTTCAGGAACTACAGTGATCCAGGTAACCTTCACACCTACTCCAGACTGGTCACCAGAACCCTGCCCATTCCACCTCATCCTGACAGTCACTGCCATGCGATGCTGACCTCTGGGACCTGTGGAGTCAGCAGCAGTGGGAAGGCCACCTCTCCCACCCCCAGCAGGTGCCAAAATACTATGACAAGAAGTTCTCTTTCCCTTATACTTTGGTTCTGAGTATGATTTCTATATGCATTTCCACTTTTACCCAACTCTTCCACAGACATACCATCCCTGAAGAGTCACTTGTATTGCTTTGCCTTTCTTACTTTACCAATATAAACATCAGCTGGAGTTACTCGGCTTTATTATAAATAGCATAACTCATCCCCACATTTGCTACTCCCAGTTTAACAGTACATTTTATGAGATTGCTAATGCTAAAATAATTGAGCATCACATCACTCTCTGTCTCCTTGCATGGCAGGATCACCCTAACATGACATGGGAAGCATAAAACTTGTCCTACAAGTCCTCCCTGTACTCACAGAAAGAGTGATCACACCATACACTTCTCCTGCAAACACATGAACATCTGTGGTGCTCCATATTTTTCCATGGTAAAATATTTACAAGTTAGCAAACCCATTAAAACTTCCTAAAAAAACCCTGAAGTATTTCTGTTTTCCTCTCTCATACTAACTAAGCTATTAGTCCTAATAAATTCATAAATGTCACCAAAAATGTGACCTTAAATTCAGCACAGATGCTTTCACAAGCCTTTGTACATGCAGGTTTCACTGTTCTGCCATGTGATCATGGGAACACACAACTAACCACAGCAGCAAAGCTCAAACTACCCAGCACCGATTTTTTTTTATTTTTTTTTTCAGACAAAACAAGTGCCAGGTGGCAAAATGAAAAGATTTGAATGAAATGCTCTTAAGAAATAGCTGTTTAATTCAGAACTCATTCATTTGTATTGAAGGAGTGTTTTGTAGAGCGCATTCTGTTAAGTGACCTGAGAGCATATGTTGTATACGGAGAAACATCTAAACATTATGCTCCATGTTGTATGTGTATCTGTAAATGCTTGCATTAGCTGTCTGAAAACAACGGGGTTTTCTTCTTTTCAGCGTTTAAAAATGTTTTCCAAACACCAAGATTGATATTTTTATGCTAGTTCTGATTACCCTTTTATTGTTATCAGGATTGGGTTTGTTGGTTGTTTTTTTATTTAATAACTGTTTTAAACTTTGCAATCAACTTGCTTTATAAAAGATAAACTCCATGGAGAAGTTAGTCATCAAAACCAATTAACAGCAGAATTCAAACACAGAACATAAAGGTCTTTGAAGAATTTGGAGAAAAGCAAGATCCCCAACCACATTGGCTGTACTGGCAGAGGATAAATAAACTGCAAGCTAAAATCAGAGCAGTGTGAAAGCAATCCCAAGCCTGGCAGTCCTGTCCCCAGCCCTGAGCACTCAGGTCTGTGCTCTGTTTGGGGAGGGCTGGAGGACTGGGAATGAATGGGTGCCACTCCTTAATTGACAGGATGGGCAGCTGAGTGACACCAGCCATTACATGCGAGGTGACAACATTATCTGAGACATCCTGAGCCCTCGGGATGGCCACCAGCCCTCGGGATAGTTATGGAGAAGCCCTGGCACAGGGTTAGTTAGTGGTGGAGGAGCAGAGGTCTGAGCCATTCTGGTCCAGAGCGTGCACATTTCTGCATGATCCCCCCTCCCTGTTTCTCTCTGCACAAAGCCTCACTAGAAAATTCCACAGTGCTCCTATGGAAAACACAGTGTAATTAACTCATTTTGATACGAAGCCTTTTTTAAGACGAGACCTTTGCGTTGAACGTATTTTACTGTTCCACTCCTCTTCTACTGTCCTATATTAATCAAAGCTGTAACCCCTGTTGTCTTTGCACTACGAATCAGAATGTGCCCCTGGCAAAGAATGAGGGAAAAGTCAACAGGAATTAAGTTTCAGTGCAACTGTTTACTCAACTGTGGCCTGCAGTTATTGAAATTTTATCCGTGGTTTTGTGTGACTACTGCAGTAATGAATTCAGCATGGCTGTGATTTTCTCACTGATGGTATTCTCACTTCAAGTAAAAACCTGTAGGACGAAATTATTGAAACAACCAAAGTCTGTGCATTTAGTATCATCCATTTTTCTGACTTGTTTAATTATGGCAGCTTTCTGTCTTAGATTGGCAAATGGGGTGTCCTGCTTCTCCTCAAGCCTTCACTTTGCTTTGTTTTTGAGCACAGGTTTTTTTCTTCTCCACAACAACCTGCTAAAAAGATCACTATACACTTAAGGGAGTCTTAACCAGCTGCCAATCGCTTATTTAAAAGGTTTCAAGAATCCTTATTGCATTAGAGAAAATGAGGGTTAGGCGTTAGTGCATTCACCGTGGCTCTGCTGCAGCCTTTGTTCCCAAACACATTAATGATACATGCCCAGCACTTCGGTGTAAAATTTCCTCAGAGGGCTTCAGAATTTTATCAGGGAAAAGAAAAAGCCAAAATGTATTATGTGGATAATTTACACTGGTGAATTTGGTCACTTCCCAGAAAATACACTAATTAGAATACCAAGGCAAAACGCACAATTTGGTTCTGATCCTTCTGAGTTGAGGAACACTTACATGGATGTATTTATTTATTTATCCTGACATTTTGCACAGCAGATACCTCTGCAGCCTTCCTCACTAATAGAAAACATTCTGTTGATAGAGGTTGCTAGGTTATACTAAAATTTGTTGCAAAACCAAAAAGTTAACGTTAGTGTATTTTCCACCCAGTGACATATTTTGGAAACCAGTTATTTGTATACAGCAGTTCACCCAACTGCCGCCACCAGACTCAACACACTCAGGCAACGGAAGCAAGCCCTGATCTTTGGGTGTTTCCAAGGAATGATTAAAAAGGAGCCCCGGAAGAGAAGTCCAAGGTTTCCCTTTACACCAACGAATGCAATCCCCTACGGGCAAAAACGCACAGAATGTCACAGGCAAGTCCTAAAAGCATCCTCTGCCTGGCAAGTACAAAGGGTTTGGGAGGGGGGGGTTAAGTGCTTCATGCTTTTCCTGTAGGTAGGAAACCTGTAATGCATCTTACAGTACCTGCTGTTGCTGGAGATGTGCTAAATCTGCAGCCCCAATTTCAACGGAAGGTGTCTCGCCGTTTGATCTCACTTCCCGCAGGCTGCACTCTAGTAAATGGTTGCCACCGCTCGCTCCATTCTGAATGGCTGAACCGTTACTTTTTGTCTCAGTCCCAGATTCTTGCATCATGACTCAAAAACCTGAAATAATTTAGGGGAGGGGAGGGGGGAAAAAAAAAAAAAAAAAAAAAAGCAGCTGTTAAAACAGTTGCTGTATATAAGGAGACATGCCCTGTTTTAAATCCTGCCAAAACTGTAAACATATGTCATTTTCCTTCATACGATTTATCTTTCATTAATGGTTCATGCTACTAGTTTATGTTTATTTATCCAATGGTACAGCTATAATTTTAGTAAGTTAGTTCTCTTCTAAATATAGTATTATTTGCTCAACATCTTTTTTCCCTTAGAGAAAAAAAAATATTTTTGAACGAACACACAGAATCCATAATTAAATTTCTCTAGTTACATCTGGATGCTTTCCTTTGAAACGGATGAGTCATTCTTGGCAACATATGATGGACAATATCAAAAATGTGATATACACTGTGTAGGGGCATGGAGGTGAAGCAGAGCATTCGCTATTTTGGTTTTCACTCATACCATGATAGTGCCAAATTAGCACCTTTTATTACTCTGAAGTAATTTAGGCTTAATCTGGGATGTGCTGAACCATCATCAGTTTTCACTTCAGGAGAACTGCTACAAATGCTCACAGAATTAGGCTTGTTGGCCAAATTTTTGGCTATGGATTTGGTCTGGATTTGGATGCTCTTATGGCATTACAGTGAGGAGCCTCCTGTGTTATTTGGTTAAATATCATCTCAGCAGCCACAGCTCCCTCCAGCCAGCCCTCCCAACTGGCTCTTGGTGTCAGCCTGTCCCTGGATGCTTGAACTCTGTGTTCACCAAGAGTGTCAGTGGGTCACAAGCCTGCAACGAGGATGAGGACAAAGAGCCACCTCCTTACCCCAGAAACCCAGGGATTTACCCACTCTCAGAACTAACATCAGCATTTCTGCACAGGACTCCCCACACAAAGCACACACGCCAGTTTTCAGCTGCAAACCACTACCTCGGAGAGAATATGATGACTTGTTTTATAAGTAGTTCCACCTGCAAAGCCCCAGCTTCCAGGATTTAAATGCCATTAACCTGTCTGGCTTCCACCAGCCCACTCCTCCTCTTCCCCTCAGCCAGGGGAGATGGGGAATGGAAAGCCAAGCTGTGTGTTCCAAGCACGCTGCCCACCCCACAGCGACAACATGGACACATGAGCCAAATGCCCCTGTGCAGGGTAGTTCACCTCAGAAGGAAGATGCTTTATCTTCAAGGAAGAACCCGTTTGAATTCAGTAAACCAAACACACGGATGATAGTAGGACAGATTCAAACATTTTGATCACATTTAAATAAATTTCATCTGGTCTATGGAAACTTGTTTCAATCTGTTTTGTTAAATCTTCAAATTATGCCAGGGGACAAAAGGGCTTGGAGACTCATTATAAAGCTTCTGTCAACTCCTCTGTGAAAGCTCCAGAGATCTAAACAAACCTAGCTTTCCCAACACCACTAGGAAATGCTTTTGGATTTTAACATGATCCTGCTCTGATACACACCAAGTAGGGTGTGTTTTTCATTTTCAGCACTGTAAGGAAAGCCTATAAGCATGATAAGGTCTAAGTAAGTGTTTACATCTAACAGGCAAGGCTGGATTACACACCAGGCAGTGACTGCATGGCACAGGTTGCTTGGGAAGAAGAGAAAGGAGTTAGAATCCACAGACAGCACCCAAGTCACTCAAAGATTTTTATATGCTACGCTGCTAAAAAAGGGATTTACCACTTTTACCCCATGACAAATAAAGAAAGAACTGATGTTATTGTTTCTGCTTCCACCAAAATCTAGAGTCAGGTCTCAACTGGAGAAAATGGAGCACTACATTAATTTACCCCTGCAGCAGATGAGGACAAGGATGACCACCAGGAAAGACTGGATTAGAGGGTTAAACCCAGAGACTCATGCCTTTGGCTGTTTTGGAGCATGACAGTAATGGTGGGTGGCACATCCCCACCTCACAGACCGAAGCTGATGGAGGAAGGACACACTTGAGAATTGGTGGAAGGTGCCTCCAGCAGCCACTGTGGAGGAAAGAGATGCTAAAATCCATGTGCCAGAACAGTGAAGAAGTACAACTCATTTTCCAGCACTTCTGATGCAACAAATGGGAAGTGAAAACCTGAATAAAAAAGCAGTAGGGTCAGGGGAAGCACCAAGAAAAGCTCTGACAGCAGCAAGAAGAATGTGCACCACTGAGGAGCAGATCCATCACTGCCTGATCACGATTTGTTGGCTTGCCCTTCTGAGCACAATATCTCCAGGACACAGAAAATAATTCAAAACCAAACTGGTCAAGAAATTATTTATTGTCTCTAGGACTGCAAAATGGTCCTGGAAAGAAAAAACAGTAGAAATTGCAACAATTTTTCTAACCTATAGTACTAAGAAGAAGTTGGATTATTTATTGTATTTGGTCAGAAAAAGATCATAGTTCTTGAGAACCTTTTCTATGACAAATTTCATGCTCTGTTTTACCTTCTGAAGAACCTCAGCCAGTTACCAGCTCAGCTGCACAGGGCCACGGCCCCTCCACTGGACCCTATGGATCCCACCAGAACTGGCAGCAGCTACCAAAGAAATGAGGCTGGAAACAGAGTTTGATGAGGGACCACGTTTAAACTTTCAAAAAAATATATTTTAAAAGCAGAAGTGAACATCTTTAAGCAAATTTTGCTTTAAAAACACCAATTTACAAGCAGTGAGCTTCAACATAACTTAAACTAGATGCCTGTACAAAGCAAAAGCGCTCTGTTAAAATACCTCCGACAGAAAACTGGTATTTCAAGGGAAAAAAAGATAAAACTGTTTATTCCTTCACTAAAGTCAAATGTGAGTTGACATGAATAATCACAGTTTGGTTTGATCATTAAGTGTCATGTCATGAAAAATCAACCTGTGAGAGCTTTCTGCAAGAATGATTATTATTTGTCTTTTTGAGCACACCTAAATGAGCTGAGATGATCGTACACCGAGGATGGCTGAGATAATTGTCTCTTCCCAGCAAAGAGGAGATGAACTTACAGGAGCCTATTACTGAAGTTTGTCATTCAAAATTGTGAAAGAAAAATGCAAAGCAAGGTTGACTTTATGCAACATAATTAGGTTCTGTGGAACTGAACTGAAACTCCAGGTGAAGTATCACAAACCGTGATTCTGGTCTGAATACAACCAACACAGTGCTGGAGAAGCTGTTATGCATAATGATTTATTATAAAAAATAATAATACTCCACAACTGCTTCCATGACAGGCAGGAGACCTGGTTCTGACTGAAGAAATTTAATGGTAGAAGAGCCCATGTCCATTTCATGTGTTCTAGAAAGCAGAATGATTCTTTTATCAATTCTGAAAAGAAAAATGCATTTTTAAAGCTTAAAATATGCGGGTTATTACCAGTGTTTCTTTTTTCTCTATATATATAAATTCTATGATATTTCATGTTATGAGGGATACAGAATTACTCTGAATTATTAAAGGTGACACAAAATGTTTTTCCCCTGTGAAGGGACCAAAGGTAGGCTGCAGTATCAACAACAGCTTGTGAAACTTTATCCTGAAATCAAGGGGCACATAATAAAAGAACTGCTCTGACTTAATGTTGGCTTGGTTTAAAAATTTCAGAACAGCGATCAGTTTCTTCAGATTGCCATTTTAACCCACACAGAACTTTTTTCTAGCTTTGATGCACAGTCAAACACAAAGTCAAAGCCCTACAGCTGGGCCCATCTCTTTGGTGAATATGTTATGTTCAAGGTAATGGAGCAAAATTTCACTGAAGCAAAATCAAAAGAAGGCACTCTGTCAACAGGAGGAAAACAGCTAATCATCTTCCAGATGACTTGGAGAGAAGCAGGGGACAGCCAATTTCTTAAGGACATGGTCAAAATTGAGAAAACACAGGTCAGATGTGAACTCCGCCTGAATCAAAATAATCTTTCTGATGATTCCAGTATCGGTGTGTTTTGAGGTAAAAAAAAATAGAACCTAAAGGAATCCTAATTCTGACAAAGTTCTTTGCTAAGGCATTAAAAATAAGTCCATAAAGTCCATAACAGCGCTCAGACCAGATGCTGCCGATACACATCTCAGCTCCACTGGCCTATTAAGATGAGCAAGGTTAAGCATGGAGATTAGTAGGCAGGAGGTGGGCGCTGAAGTGTGCCACTGCTGCAATTTTGCTACCAGTATAGTTTCTGAAGACTAAGCAGCATTGTTTAATGTCAGCATGAGGGAGGATTTACTGACTGAAGCACCTGTCAGAATAAGGACCCACTCCAAGTCTGAAAGACTAAGGGACTGATATTCAGATGTCTTTAGATGCCTCACCATACATGGAGGCATCTGGTGAGGCATTTTTAAGATTCCTCAATAAGCACCAATCTGTATCTTTAAGTGTATCATCACCTTTAAAAAAACCAAAACATCCCTGGGGTCTTCTGGCCTTAAAATCCCTGTTTAAATATGCTTCTAGACTTAACAGGGACTACAGATTTACAACATAGCCTGTGTGTTTCAAAGTTTCTTAGAGGCTGATGATTATATTTCAGATGTTAGTACTTGGAGGTGTTTACAAATACATATATGCACATAAAGATCATTAGGCATTTCAATCCCCTGGGATCAGTGCTGGAGCAAAAATGTTGTCATAATACAACCCTTCTTTGCCACATTTGTGAAAGATTTTAAGCTAACAAAAAGTTCAGTCTTTATTCCGGGGCAGTTAATTAAGGTTGACCAAGTCAGGCAGAAGTAAATTAACTTGGCTGATCAATTATTTATATGAAGCAGAATAAATGCCCTTAAAGAACTTGGCCCAGCCATGAAAGGACATGTAAATTAAGCACAACACAGATTTATAAAATGTATTTCTACTTTTATAGGCAGAAGAGTCAATGCTGAAATCAGTTTTAAGTGAGTGATCAAATCACATGATCTAGCCCAAATTCTCCAGCAGGCATTCTATCCATACGTGCATGGTTTATAAATAAAAGTTCTACCTATTTGTTACAAGCAGCTCCCCAAAACAGGCTCAGGAATTATTTTAGGGTGTTTATCTGTGTCATTATTAAAAACAAAACAGAAAACTCCTAATACAATTCAGAAGAATTCCACAACAACGTAACACCGCGAAGACAGGATTTTACCTCTTGAAAACGAAACGTTCTCCGGAGTGCAATCAGCAAGGGAACACAAAGAGCAGGAGCAAAGCTGCTGCCTCCCCACAGCAGAGGGACAGACAAACACCCTGCAGCACCAACCTGGCACTGTCGTGATCCACAACGAGGACCCCAACAGCTTTCCCAGAAAACACCTGCCCCACTCACAGGTGGTCTCTTTTAGTCCCGGTATCTTTGGAGCAAGTGCCTTGCCAGGGAAAGAACCTCAGGCTCCACATCCCACCATCAGTTGTGAATTTTTCCACAAACATGTTTTGATGTCCCCCAGCTGATGTCAAAACACCCATCTCCTCCAGCTGACACCCCATGCCTAGGCTGGCGAGGCAACCAGCAGCACCATCCTGCCATCCATGAGTTCAGTAAAAGAAAAAGGATTCACTTGTAGAAATTAAAAGCCTTGTGTAAGGTAAGGCTTGATGTGCCGTGGGGGAAGGCGTACAGATGTTCAGCTGCTCATTTACTAAATTACACCATGTCACAATTAACTGTGAATCAGCCAGCTTCACATGAGCAGCTCAAGGGCTGCCACCATGCTAAGTGCAGGAATAACGCCGGGGAGGGAAGTCCAAACTAGCCAGGTGGACCAGATGACTTTTCTTTGCCTGTGTTTGTGGTTAGCACGACTATTAGAGAGAGCTATCCCAACATATGGCATGATTTAACTAAATCAGATCATGCTGAACTCACCAGCCTTTCTCAACTTACAAACCCCTCCGCTCTCGTCATTGCAGATGGGTGAACACCCGTCATGCTTTTAGAGTTTTCAGTAGCCGTCATTTATCCTGCTGACAGGGTGTATTTTAGGTATAATTATGTACTAACTAACTATAGATCAACTGTCAGTACATTAGGGTACTTTTTGGATAAAACTTCATGCTTACCCCTTTGAAGGCCACTCGCCTACACACTACTGGTGGTTGCTGAATTGTGCAGGAGTAGGAGAAAGGAGAAGGGGATTCAAAGTGCAATTAAGGATCATCTTTAGGAATCAACCAAAATAGTAGCAAACAGAGCAAATCAGGCTTCACTGTCCTAAAAAGTGATGCTGAGTCACGTCTGACAGCAGGGTTTGGAGGAGGAGAGGCAAACCTGGAGCAAGGCAAGGGAAGGAACATGCACGGGATGTGTGGAAAGAGGAAACAAAGAGACAGCGATGAGGTGAAATCCTTTGATATTTCCTCAGCTTAAAGAGGTAATTCAATGCATTAAAATGGATCCTTGAAATTTCAAAGGATGAAACTCGCACAACAAAGATTGTCGAGAGTGCTATTTTCTAGGATTAGAACAAAAACGTATAGGGATTTGCTATATGATCTTACATCGCCGAGCAAGCCTGTACACTTGCTGTTATGCAAGCACCATCTTCCAATAGAGAATTTTCATAATTATAACAGAAAGGCGTAAATTTTCTAATGCATGGCAGTTCAAAAAGTAATCAAGAGAATGAGCCTGAGGGCTATTTTAATGTATGCAAAGCTAGTGACCCACAGTAAATGGGAGGTAGGCTTCAATGAATGCAAAGTAATGCACACATACTAAAGACCTGGTCTGATGAGGGACGGCTAAAATTAACACCCAATTAATTTCCGAATTGACAAACAAATGAAAGCCATAAATCTACTTTCTCATTAATTTTCTTGTGGTATAATTTAAAGCAGTAATATGAGGGCAAAAACTGAGCATTATCCATCATAAATATCAAAAAAGATAGCACTGTAACACCATAAATTATGCATATTACCTGTTGTTAAAAATGATTAATGTATTATCAACTTTATCGTGCACTGTATATGTCTAGACGTATCTAAAGTCTGAAATTTCATTTAGTGCTTAGGAAATAAAGGGTCCAGAAGAAATGGGATTACCCGCAGCGCATCCTTGGCTCTGCCTCCTTACACTCTCACCTCAGCTGGACTCATCCCAAGCTTTGGGGAGTGGAGTTTGAGCACATGGCAGAGGTGATGTGCTGGCTTCCCCAGGAAGGGAAACAAATCACACTGCTCCTGGAGCATCCCTGCAGCCTAAGGCCCTGACACCTGGTTTACACAGGGCTGCTCCCCTGACCTGCTGGCACGGGGGTAAAGCTACTCAGTGATGCAGAGCCATGGTGCGGGGGGACAGAAGTAAAAGCAAGGAGCAGGAAAATGTGAAGCTGTAACTAAATTCACTGAATGAAAAGCCCATGCTTTGCAAAAGTGGTGAAGTACAACACCTTGGCCAAAAGAAGGACACGGGCTGCCTTACCCTGTCGGTCATGATGATGACCACCAGCCTGGCTTGTTGCCACCTGTTAAAGGTTTATAACCACTTGCCACCCTCAGATCTCCTGAATGGCAGTTTCTGTCTAGAAGCAGACATCCACAATTTTTAATTTATTTAACTATATGCAGTGGCACAACCTCTCTCACTGCTGGGGTGTATGGCTCAGACTGCCTGGGTTCCCTCTTTCCAGCAGCAGTGTGTTACCATCAGGGCCACAGCAACCAGAAATCATTTGGAGGCAGACCAGTGAAAGGCTGACTGATGCTCTGCAGGACCTGAAATTTAAGACTGCTGCAGTGAGGAGAAGGGAAGGGGAATCAGGAGCATAATCCCACTTGTGCCACACTGACTTATTGGGAAATCACGACCAAACAACTTAAGTTGTCAGAGAACCAGTCAGCGTAGTTACCCTTAAGGAAGTCTCTTCTGCTGAGGGTGTTGCTGACCACAATCAGTAAGAACAGAGAATAAGCATATCCAAGAAGAATTAATTGAAACAGACATTAAAAGGTTGTCATTTGCTCTGTTCAAAAGAGCTGGAATTGGTCACCAAGAAAAACCAGTGCACTAGAACATATCAAGCTGTGAAGACAACAGGTCTCACTCCCTTCCATGAGGTAAGACCCAAAGCATTAAACAGACAATGGACAATTCAACTTTCCTCCAATCAGATTTCTGCATTCTCTCTTCATTTCACACGCACACAGAAGTTACTCCCAGTCTCACCTTGGATAAACAAACCCCCTTTGCTAAGCCAGCTCTATCTCAATCTATGCCTCTCAGCTTGACAGCTATTAAATCCATATTCAGCATGAAGCTCATGCCATAGACACATAAAAGCTCTAGAGCTGGGCCACTTCCAAGTGACTGGCAAATATGATGTAATCATTTACATACCATCATCGGCAGAGGGAGGTTCCTTCCTCTCTCTTGGGGAGAGCTGTCTTTCAGCAGTAAGCTTGACAGAAATCATCCTTACCATCACCGGGATCACCGTTTAGTGGAAGGAAAGGAATGGCGAGTGGCCAAAAAAACCCCCAAGCCAAACCAGAAGCCATAGTTCACTGTACCATGCGACTCTGTGACTGCTCCCACATGGACACGAGCACCATGGCACCAGAGGAGTGACTCCTCCAGAAGGAAGGGCAGCACAGTGAGGTGCAGAGCTCCCTCGGTGCTGGCCCCGTGGTCGGTGTCCCTCGGGAGGTACCCACCTGCTCATCCCAGCCCAGGCATCACAGCAGCGTGGGGCTCCCTGCCGTTCCGTGCAGAACAGGAACAGAAACTGCAGAGCTGTTCTCACAGCCAGGACTTATTTGTTTGCGTGCACACTGCTCTGAGCTTGCATCACAAACTCTTGCAGTCTGCCTCACAGAAAAACAGGTGACTGTTCAACCAAATAAAAGACCAAAGTTGCATTTAGTAAATACAGTCAGTTTGCGCCAGACAGCAGCAGCACTGCTATGAGGTAACACAAAACCTCTACCAAGTGCTGGCTGTAGATGAATTAGACTCCCACCCTCCATGCACATCTCCATTAAAGCATAGCTAAACTCTCTAGCAGCCTCCAGAAGTCAAAAACCACCTCAAAGCCAGGTGCAACTCTAACAATTCTGCACAATGCCATTTTCACTTCACCATTTTCACTTCGTTCAAGGTAGCAAAGGCTTGATTCATGGCAGTACCACGAGTCAATTAATGACCAGCTTGTCCACTTACACACTTCAGGTACCTCCTGCTCCCTTCCAGCAGCCCAAATGAGCAGTATGTTTGGATCACTGATGCAAACTAAGGAATATAGTGGATCACATTTTTATGCATATTTTGTTGTCTTCTTTTCCAAGGGATGAAGAGGACAATTATTTAATTTTATCCTTTTTATGAATGTGTATCCAAGATGTCTTAATAAATAAATTTGCATATAAAGGAACAGACAACCCCTTCACGTTTTAACAAATGAATTCACATATGCAGGAATAGGCAACACCTTCACACAAAAAGAGTTAACATTTCTTTCTCAAGGTCACTCAAAGAGGGTTTACTCCCTTTGTGTGAAAAGCCCTAGCCATTTACTGTTAGTGCTAACAGGTCCTGCCTGGCATTTGAAATCCAAGCCCCACTCAGAAACAATAACAAACAATAATTTTGAAAAACAAGGATGGTGTGAGCGAGTTTTTCTTGCTCGTTTTCAAAACAACCCAAAAGCAACAACTACCAGGATGGCTCTCTTTAATTAGGACTCCCAGAAACCAAAGAACAAACAGGCAGCAGAGAGAAATTAGCAGATGTAAACACAGTTTTCCAGTTATAAAGAGAAGAAAAGCAGCTCCGTCATCTCACTCGCAGGAGGAGGAGCAATAAAGCGCGCTTTTAAATTTCCTATTTTCTCTCCATTCAAACAGCTCTGCTTCTAAAACAGATTTTCCTCAGATCTCCTCAGAAGTAAAACGGAAAGCTTTGCCTTTTCCAATTCCATTGAGAGCACACGCATCAATTAAAATCTGACATGAGAAAATAGGGAAACCGAAAAGCTCCCACCCAAATGCTGACATAGAACACAAGGCTGTACTTCTGGGGTGATTACCTGGTTCATAGCCCTATACCTTTTTCCTAGACCTTCTACCTCCTTGTTTGCTCCATGCAGGATTTTCTAGCCATCAGCCGTCTACCACTGTGCTAGCCGTCTTGCAGGAGTGCTCTCTCCCTTCTGAAAAAAGCAAACAACTGGATAGATATCATTACACTAAGGAAATCTCTTGGAAAAACCAAACAACTTGCTAATCTTTCTAGCCCCTTCACCCAAGTTAAAGATAAGCAAAGCAAACCAAAGTGAGTTTCAGCCACATTCCAGGGACAAGCTCCCCTTTTTCTCCTTTATCAAAATCCCAGCATTTAAAGGTTTTTTTCCAGACCTTGCAGGATAAACTGCTGCTCACACCCGCAAACAAAGCAATATTTGTTTAATAACTGATTGCTGCCATGGGTACAGTAAACAAGGGGCCCAGCATTTGTGTTTATGAACAAACACATCATCTTGCAAGAGCAATTTAACATTAACCAGGTGGAATAATCAACAGATTTCATAGGTGACACTCGGGGCAGGACTAATGTAAACAGAGCAGGGAGGAGAAAGGGGCCACTCTTAGGGAATCAAGGTTGAGGCAAATGCATTACAGAGTAAACAGCTGGGAAGAACTCAAGACAAACAAATAGTCATTCTTCTGACATTTCGAGAAGCAGAAAGGTTGTACGTTACATGCATCAGCTGCTGACCAC
Source organism: Pseudopodoces humilis (assembly GCF_049639895.1). NCBI lineage: Eukaryota > Metazoa > Chordata > Aves > Passeriformes > Paridae > Pseudopodoces > Pseudopodoces humilis. Next base: position 17,093,186 of record NC_142212.1, read on the forward strand.
CATGAAATCAAACCAGTTGGGGACCAGGCCTTCTTGTTTACACAGTGCCATGTTTGCTTATAAACAACAATTTGCTGTTACCAACCTCGCATTACTCATTGCATAAACGAGCAGATCAAGTGAAATCCTGTTAACTCTTCTGTGGATTGAGGGTTTTTTCCTCCCCTTCAACAACAACAAACAAAAAAGCCTTTGCAGTCTTGCTGTGTAACCTCAAGACAACAGGCAGCAGGGGAAAATACAGAGCTGTGCATCTGTTCCGATAAAGGGGAAAGAAAGGAGTTGAAAACACTTGAAAGTGTTTCACAAAACAAGATTTACCAGCCAAACCACTGATGTGAAAGATCCATTTGCATTAAAAAAAAAAAAAAAAAATCAAAACCCAGAAAAGCAACAACTGCAAAAGGTGGGGTGCAAAATTTTCATTTCATTCCTAGAACAAACAAGCAAAACAACAGCTTTCGACACAGCCTGACCCACCCAGCACAACCATGGACACGTGTCATTTACACACACACCCATGGCCATGCCAGGGCCCTGCAGAGCCATGAAGCCATGGTTCAGCCCTCTTCCCCCTCCTTTCTCTCTCCCACCCTCAGCCCCCTTGCCTCTGCCTCCCATCACCATTCTCTGATCTTTGTAGATCTCCTAAGCTTCTCTTTGTTAACTCAGAAGCCCCCTGGATGTCTTCTTGTAGCCAAAACCTCTGGCTCCCAACTGCTCCCCACCCAACATCCCTCTCTTGGCCCCAAGCCTTTGTGACTTTAGTCCTTAAGGTGCTCAGGATACCCAAATCCCCTGGGTCTGCCACCTTCCAGAAAACCTTTCCTTCCCCATCTCTCATTCCTGTAACACTCATGAAATTTCCTATCACAGCATTCGTCCAGGGAGGTTTCTCCAAGTTGTCTACCCTGAACACAGATTTCAGAAAGATCTGAAGTACTGGGAGGGAAGATGGATGGTCCTAATGGTAGAGGTTAATCCAGGGCTCTGGGTTACATTCTTGCCCTGACACAATCCCTGCATGGGACCTCCATGGGTCTCTTCATCCCTCTCCTATGTGAAATAAACCCTTTAAGATGTTGTACCAGTCAGGTGGGGTTAGTGGATGTAGTTGTGGGCTATACCACACATCCTTTTTCCTCCCAGCTTCACCATTGTCCCTCTCTGGTTCACCCCTACCTTCAGATGAGCACCAGCATCACCGCCAAGCACTGAGGAAAATCATCTCAGTCTCAAATGTATGAAGCATCCAAGGTCACAGCTGGCCCTGGCACTAATCTCCCCTCCCTTGCCATTTCATGTGCAAACAGCATGATGGCCAGAAGCCTCCCCCCTCATCATTTTTTTTTACAAGTTTTAGAATATTTGTTACTTTTTTTCACAGCACAATCCTGGACATCCACAGCTGGCCAAGACCCTTCATTTTCTTTTTCAGAAAATATTTAGCCTTTTGTTGTAGTAAAAAAAAAAAAAAAAAAGGTTCAAAACCATGAAATCAGTACAACCTACTAATAAGACAGGTATTTAAATAAAACCCAAATGCAGTATTGTTCAGGCAGCTGCCTATTTTTTAATACATCAGGTTGACAGCATAATAGCAGGCAGGATGAAAAGTGCGACTCGAGGACGGGGTTGGCGTCCGCACACCAGGAAAACAGAAGTGCTGCCCCATTTCCTGTGCTGCAGCAGAGTATTTCTGATGTCTGGGGCTGCCAGGGACTTAACTCTGAATTAATGATTACACACAATACCCTCCTTTCTCCCCTCCCTGCAGGACAGCGAGGGCCAGCCTCACCGAATGACTGTGGGCAGGCAGGCACGGGTCACGGGGGATTTAGATATTTCACAGCAGCTTCAAAAATTTAGACACTGCAACCTGAAGGCTTCTGAAAACATCAAGCTTCACATAAAAGTCCTGATATTTCCCTACTTGAGACAACTGCTCTCACCTCAGCCGCGCTGCCTCTTCCATGCTCCTTTTCCAGCACGTAAAATCACAGTTTATTCAGTACAAAGTAACTACACTATGATAAAAACTATAAGCATATCATTCAAATGCTTTATTGGTCAAATAGATGGATGCTTTTATTAGACCAACCTTTTTTGTAATGGAGTGCCACTGATGACCCAGTGTTAGCCTCATTCCCTGCTATTAATCACACTTCTAAGAGCTCATTTTGCTTTAAAATCTTAAGAAATTGCTATAATTTAAAGACATGGTGTCTACATAATGGGAAATGCTTCACAGATTGTATCATTCCATATAACACAGAATTTTTATGGCAATGCTGACCACGATACCAAGGTATTACAAAACTTGAATAAAATATTTTATGAAGAAAATCTAAATGTAAACTTCCTTTTGCATTTGTGGTTTGCCACATCCATAATGTTTTAATCACAGCCTTTTGGGAGTTGCAGTTTTCAACTGCATGTGGCTTACATAGATTAACACTACAAAAACACTCCCTGAACAAATATAAACAGAACAAAACAAAATTATATGAAAATTAAATAAAATACAAGGATGGTCCATGAGAGAAAGACTGTTCAAGCTGTACTTTTACAATTTTCACACAAGACATTTATCCTTTTGTCAACTATATTATCTTCCTCCTTTTTTGCACAGGGAAAACAGATGATGTTTACTGTGAAAAACTTTTACGACAAAGTGGAAGCATCTTACGAATTTACCTACACAGAGAATTAAATTAATATAATGATGGTCCTAACCCATATTATTAAAATGTACTTTGCAAAATGTTTTGACAATGTTGACTGCTGCAGGAGGGAAAACACATTTAAGACAATTTCAGCCAAATGCAGAAGCAGAAGCCTTTCATTTTTCAAATGCAAAGTAAAAAGCATCTTTAAACACCTTCTCATGAAAGAAAATGCAGTGCAATTATGTTATATGGCACACACAAAAGCATGTTCTTTTCCTCAGTTCTCTAACAAGATATTAGTACCTCTTGGCCTTAGGAATATTATGTGTAAATCACATCATATTCACAGTGTCTGAATTAATTATAATAGGAGCTGAAGAGAAATGTTAACTTTCCAGGTTGTTGCTAAGGATTAGCCCTTGTTTACAATTCTGTATTTATAGAACAAGAAAAATTTGTCAAATGAAGGGCAAAGAGGAAAGTAAGAACGCAAATTTAGCTTTGATTTCAAAACAAATCAGATCTTGCAACCATTCCCTGAGAAGAAAACCACAGTTTTTAATGTGAAGATGCAAATGAGTCTCAGAATATAAAAATGTTTTATAATTCTGTGCATTCAACACTACTAGATGTTATTTAAAGAATTTATGTTAACATTTCTCATCCTCGCTCAGCAAGTCCGGGATGCTGCAAACAGCATCTGTTTAAAATGGATCGTGTTGCTGAGGGGCACGGGGTAGCTCAGGAGGCTGACACAGAAGGGAGCAGGGTGTTCGGTCCCCTGGCACCAGGCTGGGATTCATGGACTACTCCAAAGGGGTTGACAAGGCAGTGGGAAGGAGGAACAAGCCCCTTGCCTTGAATAAGAACAACACTGGCTACATGGAGATGTGCAGATCCATCCCGAGGGAAAGTCAGGACTCTCAAAACCACTGCAAAGGACACATTTGGTCTTCCCAAATGCAGTGAATCTGTGAGGTGAATGAACACCTTAAGAGAAAGGCACTCAGGAACCCAAGAAAGTTCCTTCGTGCCAGACATGGTACTTTCTGGAGAGCCCTGTGAGCCACAGCATCCTGTGTGGATGGCTGAAGGCTCAAAGTCCGCGGGATGGGTCCCAGTGAGCAGAGAGCCAAAGCTGGGCAGGGACTTGCAGGTCTCGGGCATCTTGGCAGAACTGGTCAGGGAAGTCTGTACTGCTCGCTGCTCTGAGGATAAAGAAAGCACTTCGGCCTCCAGCACTTTCATTTCTCTGCACAAACAAAGGCACACCCACTACAATTAAATTGCAAAACCCTTTTCATTAGGACTCCTTGTTTTCACACACTTCAAGCCTCCCAAGACCTGCAGTCCCTCTCATGCTCCCATCAGTGTGTGCTTGTGTGTGGAAAACTAAGCAAGGGCTCTTTAGTGATTTCAGTTTATGGAGAAGCAAATGGAAAATTGTTTCTTCCCCTTAAAAAAACCCTGTAACCACCAACTACTGAGCAGGGTGACTCGCAAAAATGCTGAGCATCCACAATGGAGAGCATCTGACCCCCCTCAAGAATAAGGCCCATAACACAATATAAAAAATGCACTTAGCTAAGCTTTTGTGGAAACACAGATCGACTCTTCGCCTTGCCCTGTCCAAGGGCTGTGGCTCTCAGATTACAGCAAGGACAGCACAACGCATCAGGGAAACCAAATGTGTCTGTGCACACTGGTGTGTAAGCTAACACACAAACACACACACAAATGTGCTATCCAAGCACCCAGCACGACAGTTCACATCAGCCAGAACAGAATAAGCGGGACAGAAGAGCTGCCTTCATCCCCAGTTTTCTCTTGATGTTTTCTTTCCCAGGAATAGCTCCAGTCTCGGTCCAGAGAAAGGATTTCACCCCGTCACATTTCTGTGCAGGAGATGTGTACATGCAGCACATGTTCCTCAACAGCCACACACATGGATCCCAAGCACCCAAAAATACAGTTGGTCTTCTCCACACTGGCCCAATAGAGAAGCGGGAAAAGAAGCGTGAATTTTTTTCACCTCAAAATTTCATCCTGTGCCTGAGAAAACTCCCTAAAAAAGCTCTGTCGAAACCAATTTGATTCTAACTCCCCCAAAAAAGCACATATGCCTACTTTTGAGTCAGGATGCAGGAAGTTGAGCTCTTAATCCCTCTTCTGCATTCACCCATGGCTAAGGAGCAATGCCCACCTCTAATCCACCATCAGCCATGGCTGGGAGAGGGAGAGGTAACATCAGAGAGAATCTGCAGGACACCAAGTGAGCCTCTCCAGCTTGTCTTGGCCAAGGACAGTGAACAATTATGAGCACTCCTGTGGCCGCCCATGCCTTTTCCATGTGTGATGCCAATGGAACAGAAAGCCTCCCAGCAGACAGCAGTGCGGCCCCATGACCTCTCCAGAACCAGCTGTTCACTCCTGGGCTGGGAGGGTCCTTCACTGCCAAGCTCGGCAGAGGTTGCTCCAGGAAATGGCCTTTCTGGTGCTGAACCCCCGGCAGCATGTGGAGGCCGTTTACAACCAGAAATGAGTGTTTAATGTTCAAGATCTGCACAGAAGACTGTATTTGAACATCTCCAGCCACATGCAGGTGCATGGTCCCACAGATGTGCTGGCTCCTGAACACTAGAGCTAAGGCATGTGGCTTCCTGCTCCAAGGACTTGTGAAAGAGAAGGATACACTCTATTTACAGCCTATTCCAGACAAGACTATTCAATGTCAGGATGTGCCGTAAGAGGGTAATTTGCACCCTAAACTGGATTGTACGGTACCGCAGTCACAGACCGTATGATCTTTTCCTTTGGATTAAAACTGTTTGCACAAGTCAAAGCAGAACAAGGAGAGTAACAAAACATACAGTGTATTTTGTTCTCCACTGCAGCCACATATTTCAACTGCCTCAGCCGAATTCTTAGAGTAAACACAGCTTTAAAAGAAAATAACTTGAATAAAGAGCTTCTGGAAAGTTCTGACTGATTATGCATGCAAGAATTCTGCTACTGCTTCCTCCCATCATCTGAAAAATAAACCAAACACCCAACTTCCACAACTATCTACAAAAGTGCTATTTTTCTGAAACATGTTACAATACTATCTAAGGTCTGCAAGTTATAATGAATGCATCTTGTTTTGCAAAATACACAGAGGAGCTCAATTAAATGAACAACTGCAAAGGAAATAGAGCTGATAAAGGAATTAATGCTCTGTGTGCCAGATCATAGCATAACATCTAGGATAACAAAGCCATGTCAAACATGCAACCGCTGAAGACTTTAAAAAATGAAATAACAAAGTTAAACCCCAAAATATTTAAGCACACAAAATCAGGATGTGCAAAAGCTATTTTCAATAAATGACAGGGGAGCATGGGCAGCAACAAACAGATCTCTTGCAGCCATTACTTCAAGACTTACTAAATACATAAGAAGACAGATTGTTTTGTAAATGACCACCTGCTCCGCTGGCGATCCGCTCCTTTCTCACTGCCCAACCTGCGTTTTTCCAAAGACCACGCTAACCCAATTTCCCATCCGCCAAGGCATGGCTGAAATTACTTCTCAAGTCTGAGTCTGCAGCTCGGTCTCCTTTTTCTCCTTCCCTTCCCGCTTGCCTGTGCCGCTCAGGCTGCCCACACGCTGGAAGGGAGCCGCCAGCCCCGGTGCCTGCTCCGGCTGTCGGCACACACGACACCGGTGGGAGCACAGATTAGAGCTCAGCCGGAAGGGAGACAGTCAGGGTTCTGCAAAACCTCGCACATCGGCTTTTCTCCTTTCGCAGTTGGCGTGTGAACTTGTAACTCGGAAATTGCAAGTTCCCACCAATTTTTTTGGCAACTCGAACGTAATTTTTAGGAAAACATAGTATGCGGCTTCTGGCACGCGGAACTACGCGCGAAGACTTTTCAGACAAAATATGCAAAGGTGATGGTCTCACAAGACTTTAAGGGCTTGCTGGATGGAACACGGTTTGGAAGACAAGAGTACAAAATTCCGACTCCCACAAGCAGTAATAGGAATCTGTGTTCAAGCAGCTCCACAGACACTTACTCACAAAACAGGCATAATATCTGCATATGGAACAGCCTCAGCAATGTGATGTACCCACGGTTCTGCACCATACAGCAAACTGGGCACCTAGAGACACCTAAAACAGTCCTTCTCCTACACTTTTGACTTAAAAGGCAAGATTACAGGCACTTTCTGGCAGTCTTGAACATCAGGATACTCGGGGGAGAGGAGGGAGGAAAATACTTTAAATTACAGAGATGCTAATCTCCCACTATTGGTGCGTCCAGCTATTCGTCAAGTTGCTTTGCGAAACATCTGGCTTGAGCCACAGGCCTTGTGAGCAGCATGAGAAGTCCTTGTTGGGGCTGCAGCCTCTTCATATCAACACAACAAACACTACTACTTGCCCTGCTCCTCTGGACACCGACTGCACGAGGGTTGCACGCACCTATTTGTATGACCTGGCCACTGGCAAAGACTACCTCCATCCCTTCCTCCTCGTAACAGACATGGATTTAGCAGAGCATTTCTTTCTTCCCTTCTTTCTACCCCTCTGGTAGAGGTATGAAGCTAGAAGAGCTTCTTCAGTCCCTCCCAGGACAGCTGACCTACACAGAGTTTACAACAACGAAGATCCCGTGGGTGGTAGCTGTGATTGCCACCATGGAGGGAGGGATACAAGGGAAACAGTATGGACAGTGTCAGAGTCCCATGCACCACAGCCAACAGCTTCAACAACACTAAATATACACAAATTATTAATTACCAACATTATGGCCCATAGATGGTCATGGCTCACCAAAGGCGCTCAGATGA